>NW_024065018.1:50548-286445 GCF_009727055.1 Benincasa hispida
GTTGAGTCCAAAGGAGGGTTTAGGTATTTTGTTACATTTGTCGATGACTATTCTCGTGTTATGTGGTTATATTTAATGAAAAGTCGTTCTGAGTTACTTTCTCATTTTCGTAACTTCCATGCCAAAATTCAAACTCAGTTTAGTGGTATTCTTAAAATGCTACGGAGTGATAATGCTAAGGAATATTTTTCTTATACACTCAAGTCTTATTTAGATGCCCATGGCATTCTTCATCAATCTTCTTGTGTTGATACTCCGTCTCAAAATGGGGTTGCAGAATGAAAGAATCGTCATCTCCTTGAGACAGCTAGAGCTTTAATGTTTCAGATACATGTTCCAAAATCTTTTTGGGCAGATGTTGTTTTCACAGCTTGTTTCTTAATAAATCGCATGCCCTCTTCCATTCTTAAGGGTGAGATACCTTTTTGTACTTATGCCCCAAGCAACATTTGTTTCCCATTCAACCCAGAATATTTGGTTGTACTTGCTTTGTTCGGGATGTTCGGCCTCAGTATACCAAGCTGGATCCAAAGTCCTTAAAATGTATTTTCCTTGGTTATTCTCGTGTCCAAAAGGGGTATCAGTGTTATTGTCCTAGTCTTAATAAATATTTAGTCTTTCTTGATATCACGTTTTTCTAACATACTCCATTTTTTTCATCACCGTCTTTCTCTTCGAATAAGAGTTAGGGGGACACAAGGAATTAGAGGATAATTTCCTTGTCTACACAGTTATTTCTCCTTCCGATCCTCTTCCTGTGACTACCTCTACTCTTCCTGATTCATCTCTTCCTCCCATCGTTAAGGTCTATACTCGACGACAACCCTCCTCCAGTTCCATGCCCTGTACCAGAGTCTTCTTCGTCATTAGATCCAGAAACTGGTGATGATCTTCCTATTGCTCTTCGTAAAGATAAACGTACTTGTGATCATCCTATTTCCTCTTTTGTTTCATATAACCATTTGTCACCTTCCACATGTTCATTCATTGCATCCTTAGAGTCTATATCCATCCCGAAAACTGTTCATGAGGCTTTGTCTCATCCTGATTGGTGTGCCGCAATGGTGGAGGAGATGACTGCCTTAGATGATAATTGTACTTGGGATTTAGTTTCTCTCCATGCAGGAAAGAAGGCTATCGGTTGCAAATGGGTGTTTGCAGTTAAAGTCAATCCTGATGGTTCTGTTGCTTAGTTAAAAGCGCGCCTCGTAGCAAAAGGCTACACACAAACTTATGGCGTTAACTATGTCGATACTTTTTCTCCTGTAGCAAAAATGGTATCTGTAAGGTTGTTTATTTCATTAGCTTCAATCAATCATGGGCCTTTACATCAACTTGATATTAAAAATGCATTTCTTCATGGTGATCTTCAAGAGGAGGTGTATATGGAGCAACCACCAGGGTTTGTTGCTCAGGAGGAGAATGGAACGGTGTGTCGCCTTCGTAAATCCTTGTATGGATTAAAGCAGAGCCCGCGAGCTTGGTTTGGTAAATTTAGTCAGGTGATTGAAAGCTTTGGAATGCGGAAGAGTAGGTTAGATCATTCAGTCTTTTTTAAGAGATCTAAAGGTGGTGTCATCTTGTTAGTTGGATATGTGGATGATATTGTGATTACTGGTGATGATGCTTCAGGTATCCAGTCTCTAAAGACCTTTCTTCATAGTCAATTCCATACAAAAGATTTGGGCATGTTGAAATACTTCTTAGGAATTGAGGTAATAAGAAGCAAGAAAGGAATTCTATTATCACAGAGAAAATATGTACTTGACTTGTTGACTGAAACAGGAAAGCTAGGGGCTAAGCCATGTAGTACCCCAATGATGCCCAACCTACAGCTCACAAAAGATGGAGAATTGCTAAAAGATCCTGAAAAATATAGGAGGTTAGTGGGAAAACTTAATTATCTTATAGTGACTCGACCCGACAGAGCCTATTCAGTAAGTATTGTGAGTCAGTACATGTCGTGCCCTACAGTTGATCATTGGGCTGCATTGGAACAGATTCTTTGTTATTTGAAGGTTGCTCCCGGGCATGGTTTACTATATAAGGATTATGGTCATACAAATATTGAATGTTTCTCAGACGCTGATTGGGCAGGATCTAAAGAAGACAGAAGATCAACCTCAGGGTATTGTGTTTTTGTTGGTGGTAATTTGATTTCTTAGAAGAGTAAGAAGCAAAATGTGGTGTGACGTTCAAGTGCAGGATCAGAATATAGAGCAATGGCACAATCTGTGTGTGAATTGATTTGGATATATGAACTTCTTGTTGAGTTGGGATTTGAAATCACCACACCAACAAAGTTGTGGTGTGATAATCAAGCAGCACTTCATATTGCGTCTAATCCAGTATTTCATGAAAGGACTAAACATATTGAAGTTGATTGCCTTTTTGTACGTGAGAAAATTCAACAAGGGTTGGTATCTACAAGATATGTGAAGACTGGAGAACAATTAGGAGATATCTTCACGAAAGCATTGGATGGAAGACGTATAGATTATCTATGTAACAAGCTGGGCATGATTAACATATATGCTCCAACTTGATGGGGAGTGTTATAATTCTATAATTAGGATTTTCCATTCTTGTAAATATTTTGTGATATTTTCCTTTTCTATGCTTTGTACACTTGTATATATTCATATCTTTGGTGAATGAATAAAGCATTCTGTTTCTTTCTCAAACCTAAGAGTTTTACACCAACTAATTATTAACATACACCTAATGTCCTAGTAACACCTTATTATCACTTTCACTCTTCCACCCAAATTAATTATTCATCACTCGAGAGATATTAAAATGTTGGAAGCCTGGAACAGAGACTGCACATTTTTTAGATCTTTGGTTTCTCTTCTTTTTTAACTGCACACTTCAGAGAATACGAACATGTAGGACTTACTAATGTTTTCTAGGTTTTCAATGTTCAGTTGCAATAGTTAATCTCTTTAATGTTTAATAGGATCACTTTTCCTGCATATCAATTTGTTTTGGTGGCCATTTTTGAGTGTTGAAACAGGTTTTCGATGTTCAGTTGCAATAGTTAATCTCTTTAATGTTTAATAGGATCACTTATCCTGCATATCAATTTTTATTTTTTTTTTTTGGTGGCCATTTTTTGAGTGTTGAAACAGTATTTTTGCTATTCTGCTATACATAGCTATATAACTTAATAACCCCGAAGGAATTTAGATAATGGAATTCATGTGAACTTTCTCTATTTGCCACTTCTGTATTTTAACAATTTTACTTGTTTTTGCAGTTAAATAGTTTCATATTGAATAGCATTCCTGTTTTGGTGACTGTGACTGCTTTTGGATTATTTACGGCTTGGGGGGGAGACTTGACTCCATCTAGGGCATTTACGTCACTTTCATTATTTGCAGTGCTACGGTTTCCTCTACTCATGCTTCCTAATATAATAACTCAGGTTCTCTACTTATATGTTTTTCAAAAATTTTTTCTTCAGAATTTCCGGCTTGGATATGTTATGAGCCTTACATTTACTTGTATATAACCTATACAATGATGGCTTTAGTTGTTGACACTTGCTTGTTTTCTTATTTATTTTTTATTTTTGAAGTATGGATTGTGTATATATTTACTGATTTGTGTACAAAATATAGGGAAAGATATACTTTTGGACTTTGAGATTTGACTTAGGTTGCATTTGGATTCCTGAGTTTTCAAGCTTAACACTTTTAAGCAAAAGGCATAATGATGTTATTGTTTTATTTTGATTGTGTTACTTAAGTTGCCATCGATTTTCAGGTGGTAAATGCAAAAGTATCCCTAAAGCGTCTAGAGGAGCTACTTCTTGCAGAAGAGAGAGTTTTGCTTCCAAGCCCACCATTAAATCCAAAACTTCCGGCCATCTCAATCAAGAATGGATACTTTTCCTGGGATCCAGAGGTGTACTCTCTCTTTACCAAGGATTTTTTTTAATTTTATTCTGATATTATTATTATTATTTTCTTTTTTCTTTTTGCTGTATATTGTGTGTGTATTTGGGTAGGCATACAAACATCTTTTTGATTAATTAAATCTAACTTCGCCAAATGTTCGGGATTTCCTCTATTCAATCCTTTTCCTTCTTCTTGTTTATATACCTGGTATTGACCATAATTTACAAGAACATTCTGTTGTCTTAAAGTAACGTAATAAACAAACTACTATTAATATCTTTAATCTTATTGCTGGACTTTATCATTATTAAAATTACTTAATGAACACACTACTACAAATGGTCTTAATTCTTATTCCGGCACTGCATCATTAGTTGAGGTAGCTGCGGGTATTCTCTTTAGGGGCCTTAGATGGTGATCGGGCTTTTCCCTCAAGTAGGGGAAAATAATTCTTAATTATTGGAACCAGAAATAAAGCAGCAGATCTAGAAGCGGGGCCGCAACAAGGGCTCAGTCTCATTAAATCTTATCTCAGTTGAGCTAAGCCTGGGCTTTGGTATCATTAAATCTTATCTCAATTAAGCTAATAACTTTGCACATTGATAGAAGCTTGCCTACAAAATGCCTTAGTACCAAAGAGAGTTATGATTGAATGAGATTCTTTTCTCGGATAAAATTCTAGAGATCGTTTTCATTTCAACATGTACTTTCTATATATTGCTTTCCTATGGTTCAATTTTTCATCTTTGTCATTGTATTACTTCTTAACTAGGCTGAGAAGCCCACATTATCAAACATCAATTTGGACATACCAGTCGGTATCTTAGTCGCAGTTGTTGGAAGTACAGGGGAGGGAAAGACATCACTAATATCAGCAATGCTCGGAGAACTTCCAGCAGCTGCAGATTCTAGTGTTATTATTTCAGGAAGTGTTGCATATGTTCCACAAGTTGCATGGATTTCTAATGCTACAGTAAGTTGACATAACTTGCCATAGGATATTTCATGCATGTACGTATGATTTAAGTTTTTAATGTGCTCGAAAATAATGACGCTTATAATTTTGTTTTTCTCAGTATGCCACACATTTTCTAAACATTTGTTTAATGTGGTCTAAGGTACCTTTCTAGCTTCTTTTATGGGATTGAATTTCTAGTTTTATTTAAAAGATTTTCTTTTTAATAAAAAAGAAAAAAACAAAATCTATTTGTCATTACTTCATATGTACATCCTAATATCTGTGTGGTTGCAAATAGTATTAGTTTTAAAATCATTCAGGATATTTTTTTTTTTTTTTTTTTTTTTTTAAAGGAAACAAGTCTCTTTATTCATTAAGAAAATTAAGTGAGACTAATGCTCAATTTACAAAGAATTCATAAGGATCAGCAAGTGCACCCGGGCATCTCAACTAGGTTGACACCCCCTTAGCACCCCTCATCACATCCTAACTCTAGAAAAACCTTTAAATTAAGTTATACAATGGGAAACAATACTTCAAAAAGCTGGAGAAAAGAATGAATGCCAATTTAGACTGATTCCTGGCTAGAGTATGCTGTAAAGGATTTTGAGAGGGGACACCAAAGAGAGGCTTTCAACTTGGCAGCTTCAAATCTTGAGAACCACGGGGTTTCCTTGTCTTGGAAGACTCTTTGGTTCCATTCAAAGCATAATTCAGTTAACACAGTCTTGACAGCATTGACCCACAAAATCTGGTGCGATTTCTTGACAGCCGGCCCTATCAACACTGCTGAACATTTAGGCTAAATTCTGCTCCAAAGGACCAGCTCAAATTGAAGATATTGAAGAGCGAAAACCAGCAACTTTGTGCAAAAAAGCAGTTAAAAAATAGGTGTTGTTGGTCTTCCCCATTCTTCTACACAAAACACTCATATTGGGGGAGAGATAGTGAGAGGCAAGCTGCACAATCTGAACAGTAGGGATCCAAAAACCATTATCCAAAGGACTATGTTTATTCTCCTTGGACTTTTTGATTTCTAAAGAGCTTCATAAAGTAGAGGATCAATTTGGGGGGCTTTGCGAAGGAAGTTGGTTAAGGATTTGACCGAGAAGGCTCCATTGGGTTCCAAAGACCAAACCTTTGAGTCCGGGCGATCTTGCACCTTTAGGTTAGAAATGAGACACAAAAAATCTTGAAATTCAGTAATCTCTTCATCTTTTAAGTACCTCCTAAAAGAGATGTTCCAAGAGTTGGTGGTGTGATCCCAATGCTCTCTTACAGAGCCGTTTGGATGAGTGGCCAATCTAAATAATCTGAAAAATCTGGATGAAATGGGAAGATTGCCCATCCGAGTATCTAACCAAAAGCCAATATTAAGCCTATTCCCCAAAACAAACACCGACAGATTTTCCACCTTCAACCAAGCTCTTGAAATGCTGATCCATGGGCTTCTAAGGCAGCCCACTGCCTTACCGGAGGTGTGACCTCTGAAAATGATACTGCCATGTATACTTTTGACCATTCTGCACCAAAGGGAAGAGCTTTCAAGCTGGAATCTCCAGCCCCATTTTGCTAAAAGAGCTAGATTTTTCTCTTTTTAAGCCACCTTCTTCATGAGATTTGGTCACAAGTTCCCATTTGGCTAAATGATTTACTTTACCCCCTTTGTGGCATTCCCAAAAGAAATTCCTCAATATTCTTTCTAAGATATGCAACACTTTATTAGGAATCAAGAAGGAAGACATGTAGTAAGTGGGGAGGTTTGAGAGTACCGACTTAGAAAGGGTTGCTCTTCCTCCTCTTGAAATGTTGTATCTTCTCCATTTATCAAGAGTGCCTTGAAGTTTATCAATAACAGGCTGCCAGAAATCAATCTTTTTCGGGTAACCTCCCAATGGAAGGCCTAAATAGAGAAGGGGAAGTTGCTCTGCTTTACAATTGAACTTTTCTGCCCACTTATTCAGCATGTCTTGGTCAATGTTTATATCACAAAGAGATGATTTCTCCCAATTAATTTTCTGTCCAGAACACTATTCCAAAAGGTCAAGAGTGGCCCGAAGAGACTCTAACATATCATTATCATATTTGCAAAAGATAAGGGTGTCATCAGCAAATTGCAAAATTAAAACGTGGACTTGATCCTTCCCAACCAAAAAGCCTTCAAAACGATCTTTCTCATGTAACCGGTTGATTAAGGCATTTAAGACTTCTCCCACAAGGATGAAGAGGAAAGGAGAAAGGGGATCTCCTTGCCTAATTCCTCTAGATGCAACTATCCTTCCAGGAGGCCTTCCATTGATAAAGATGGAGAATTTTGGATTGGTGATGCACCCCAAAATCCAAGATATCCATTTTGAGCTGAAATTCTTCCCAATTAGGACTTTTTCAAGGAATGACCAGTCCACTCTATCAAATGCTTTCTCCAAATCAAGCTTTAGAAGCCATCCTTTCTTCCCTTTCGATCTATAGTCCTCGACTGCTTCATTTGCAATTAGGATGGGGTCTAGGATCTATCTTCCCTCAATAAACGCACTTTGAGTGGGGGTAATTATGCTTGGTATGATTCTTTTTAGCCTCTCAGCTAGGACTTTTGCTATTATCTTGTACAAGAGGGTAGTGAGACTAATTGGTCTGAAGTCTTTGACTTTCACTGCATCAGTCTTTTTTGGAATTAGGCAAATAAAGTTCTCTTTAATACATGAATTGTGCTTATTGTTGCTGTAGAAATCATCAAACATTTTCATAAGGTTGTCTTTCAGAAGATGCCAAAAATGGATGAAGAATTCTGGTGTGAAGCCATCCGGCTCTGGTGCCTTATTCCTTCCTAACCTTTCACTGGTAGCTTGATTTCTAGAGCAGAAAAACTTACTACCAGCTGCTCATTTTGACTTCTTGAGACTCTTGACCAGTCAAGGTTGATAGGAATGACTCGAGGATCGTTACTTTTTTAGTATAAAGATGAGTAGAAGGCCAAAATAATATCTTCAACATCCCGGGTGGATTTGGTTGGAATATCTTGATCATTAAGCAATTCTGCAATCAAATTCTTTCTTTTTCTGGCAGATAGGAATCTTTGGGAAAAAGAAGTGTTCTCATCCCCTTCTTTTAACCATTTTAGCTTGCATTTTTTAATGAGGCTTCTTTCTTCTAATTGGTAAAAGGCTAGGAGATCTGCCTTCAAGGAAAAGGCTGCATCTTCATCACTGACTTGAGGGAATACTCCCACTGTTAGAGAGTAAGTTGTCCTCTTTCATTTTCTTCTCTTTTTCATAGTCATGAAACCATTTCTTTAGGACTGATTTTGTTTCTCTTAAGTTGGTGGAGAGAGTAAAACCTGCCCATTTATGTTTTTTCTTCATTTTCAGAGATTTTTCAATCAATTTACAACAATCCTTGTTGCTCAGCCAGTTGTTACAAAATCAAAATGGTGAGGGTCCCCATTCAAAAGCTCCTGCTTCTAAGGTAAGAGGAAAGTGATCCGACATGGTTCTAGCTTGTCTTGCAACCCTTGAATTATCAAAAACTTCTTCCCATGTGTTTGATACAAGAAAACGGTCTAGGAGAGATCTTGAAGCACCATTACCTTCCCTAGACCAAGTGAATTGTCCATTTGAGAGTGGAAGTTCCAGCAGGTTGTTTAATCTGATGAACTTATTGAAGTTATTCGTGTCCTTCGTTGCTCTACCAACTGGATATCTCTCATGCCTTCTTCGAATGCTGTTGAAATCTCCACCAATACACCACGAATCATCAAATTTCTCTGCCAGAAAGGATAATTCTGCCCACAAGCTTCTCCTTTCTCGGTAATCACAAGGGCCATATACGTTTGTTATCCAGCAAATCTTTTTGTTTAACGTTTGACATTTGATTGAAAGGGAGAATTTATCTTTTGAGCTAGAATTTTGCTCTCATCCCACATTGTGAGTATGCCTCCCGATCTTCCTTTAGCTTCCACCAAGCCCCAACCTACCTCTTTTGAGCTCCAAAGGCTTTTGATAAATGAGCCCTCAATTCTGTCTTTTCTTGTTTCTTGGATAAGGACAATATCCGGATCGACTTTTTTCAGAAATCGCAGTCTTTTTGAGGAATCCCCTAAACCTCTTGTGTTGCAAGTAACTATCTTCATTAAGACCCACCGAGGATTCTTCAACACTTTTCCCTTTGATCAAGCTAAGATTAAATCACACTCTTTTATGATGGAGTGTAGGGTCTGTGGTACAACTGACAAATTTAGAGGGGGGTCGGGAAAATGCTTTCACTAACCTGTGAATGTTCATCCGGGAGGAGGAAGAGCTGACTTAGGGAGAAGTCCATGCCTTCTTGATTGTCATCAAGTTCTTTTTTATCTTCAACATCATTAATATCCGGCTCCTCACTGCTCACACTAGCCAACAAGTCATCATCTGAGTCTTGGGAGAATGGAGAGGGGAAAATAAACTTGTTACGGCTGGGAAATTGCAATCTCTAGAGGTGTTATTATTTCGGGTGCAGTATAGAGAAGGTTGGATAGGACTCTCCCTATCAGGCCTCAAAGTTTGAGGATTGGCTTGTAGGTTAGCACAACTTACTTCAAGAATATCCAGGTTGGAGATGGCTGACCAGGGGTTTTGAAGAGATGTGTGCTTTCTGATGAAGTGTCTGGGAAAAGTCGCAGCCCAAATGAATTCGATTTTGCAGAATTGTGATGCTTGAATTGTTTAATCCTTTTCACCTTTTGGATCCGTCTATGGGAGGAAGGAATAGAGACTAAGGCCTTCGGCTTCTTTGTGATAAAATCTTGAGTAACAGACTTCTCAAACTTGGTTGGAGACGAACCGGCTTTCTGAGTAGGAAGGATCAGACTGGATTTTCCCGAGTCAATTTTGGCGCCTTTGTGAGAAGAATTTGAAGGGTCACGGCCCTCTGTCTTATTTCCAATCAATAGATCATTCTTGGTGCCTTTTTGAGGGGAAGTTGAAGGGTCACGACCCTTTGTAATTTTTCCTTTAATTAATTCTTTGTCCTCTGCAGACGGCGCTGAAGATGGCTGCTCGGGAAGATCAAAAGGCTGAGGTGTGAGGCATGAATGGGGGGCGGCTCAGATTTCGAATGGCCTCTTAACTTCTTGGCCTTGGATTCAATCTCTCTCATCTTGCTTTCTTTATTATCCACAAAGACTCCTGGACTTCTAGAGAACTTAATGTTGCAGTTGGAGGGAAGTAGGAAGTTGAATTTTGAATTTAATGGATCACAATAAATGCCTTCATCACATTTAACTTCATTTATCCGAATTAAATCAATGGGATTTGTAAAGTCAGATTCAAATAAATCACCCCTGGCCTTACTAGGAGGGCTAGATGATGAGATATCTCCAAAATTCAAGTAGATTGATCCTCTTTTTTCATTTGATATTTCAATTGTTGCTGGGATAAAACCACAAACATTCTCCTTCACTTTAATTTTGGCCTATGAAACATTGATCAAATTAAGTCTTTCCATAGCTATGCTTTCTAATCCCCCAAAGTATTTCCCAATGGCCTCGAAGGATGGGAGGAGTTGTTCCATCTTTCGAATTTCAGATGGAAGGAGCCAAATTTCTGCCACTTGCCTGAGAAGTTATCTAGTTCATCCAATGAGTCTCGATCCATTGTTACCAGGGCTTTTTCTACAAATAGAGGATTGATAATAACATTAGATTGAAAGTTGTCTTTGAGTGCCTTACAAATATCAAGCCAATTATCGAATTCAAAAAGACGTGAGACAATCCAAAGGTTAGAGAAATCAGGTTGGAGCACATTAGCTTGCTTGTCACCCATTGATGCTGCCTATTCTGTTTTTTGACCACCGAAACAGGGGAGACAGGGGAACTCTGGTTCCTTGGGGAAGTCTGTGGCTGAAGAGGGGAGCTCAGTGATGGCTTGTCTACAGCTAAAGGGGGGGATTTGTTCTCAAAAGAACACAAGTTTGATGAGAAATTTTTGAGGCAGCCACTGACCATATCATTGAATTCTTGCCAGCCTGAGGTGCCATCCCCAAAAGGGATGTGAATGTTGTTCCTTCCACCCGTTGAGGGCCAGACTGCACATTCTATGAACCAGCCCCTACTTTCTCGGAATTTGGAGAGGCAAATGACACACTAATCAACTCTTTCTTTAAGGAGGAAAAATTCGAAAGATGAGCCATACAGTAATCTCTTCAAGTTACCCTCTAGCCATTGCGCCATTAGTGGAGAAAAAAGAACATTTTGTCCTTTTTTCAAGTCTTCTATGAAAAATCCGTTTCTCACTTTCCACATATAGAAGAAATGAACACCTATTTTGCAACTCTTCACCTCCATGGAGTTTGGGGCTGACTGAAGAACTAAAATACCAGCGTGGTTTGGTATGGCAAGAGTTAAAAGCCAAGGCTGGAGAGCACGGCTGAAATAGGGGAGGAAAGGAGGTCAGGGGAAGGGAGGGGGTCGGAGGGAGAACAGGAGGGGAGGGGAGGGAGAGGCGATCAGAGGGAGCGAAGGCTAAGGAAGGCATGGTGGGCTCCGGTGGGTGTCGGGAAGGGGGATGCGGGGGAAAGGAGAAAAGGAGGAGAGAGGAGAGAGCATTTTGGAGACCATTATTTAGCTTTCGCATGCTCACTAATTTCAGGATATTATTTTATTCTTGTTAGGATACTTTCCTTTTATATATTTAGCCTTTCTCCTATGTAAGAAGGCTTTATATCTTATGGTTAATTCATTGGAATACAAAAATATTTGACTCCATTCAAACTTAGATGATATCAGATCTAGGAAATAAAAAAACCATAGCTTTTTCAACATCAAACTAGGGGTGGAAACGATTCGGTTTGGTTTGGTGGTCAATTTTCTAATATGTGAAACCGAACCGAACCGCATATTTCAAATTCGGTTTTGGTATTTTTCAAAAATCTATGTTATATTCTTTTAATTAAAAAATGGGTTTGGTTCAGTTTGGTTTTCAATTCGGTTTTGTTCTTTAAATTAGAAACGGTTTGGTTTTAAACTCGGTTTTACTCCTTTTTTTTATATATAAATATATAGATAAATAAATATATATTATATATATATTAGTTAAAAACGGTTCGGTTCGATTTCAAGTTCGATTTTCAATAGAAACTGAACTGAACTGAATTAATTTAGTTTCAAAATTTCTTTAAACCGGTCCAAACCGCATTTTTCGGTTTCACTGAGTTTTTGATTCAGTTTGGTTCGGTTTTTAGAACTGGTTTGGTTTTCGCGGTTGAATGGCCACCTATAAAGCACAGATACTTCATGTGAGGCAAAGAATCAGTATCAGACACGTATCGGATACCAATACTTCCAGATACTTCTCAAATTCGTATCTGACATGCGATTTGACGTATCTATTTCTACGCGTACTTTTTTTTTAAAGAAAAAAGACAAACAAGTCATCTAATATTTCCCAATCTAAAATTAGGCAACCAATTTAAAAAGCTCACTACTCTAGTCCAAAACCGAATACATCCAACATGTTCGTTGTTGGAACATTGACTGGAACCCTAGCCGTTGGCTAGTGGTGAGCAGCACACAATACATCCAACATGTTCATTGTTGAAGTCTCTATTCCCATTTGTCAGTCGACATAATCCATAATCATCCCTATAACAATCAAATTTGGGTCGAAATAGATCACCCCATAGTCGTTTATCGCGAAGTTTATTGTTCGGAACAAAGCATCTATCTTTGATCTACGTGCATTCATCAACATCACGTCAATTTGCGGTGCTTGTTTGCCGAAAAAGCTACTGGGACTCATCGGAAAAAACTGTGACAGCTGTTCTTATGAGTCTCTATCGGCTAGAAGGTAGTTGTCACAAAGGGTGTAAAAAACCAAAACCGAACCGGTGCCCCGAATCGGATCGAACTGGTTTGGAACGATTGTGTTTATAATAGAACCAAACCAAACCGATCCAATAAAATCGGTTCGGTTCTCGGTTCACCCAGACCCCACTTATTTTTAGGGTTTGCAGCTACCGCTTCCCTTTTTCTTTTCTTCATCTGCATTCCTATCAGACTTTCTCTCTCTCTCAGTCACTGCTTCCCCTTTTCTTCCAATACAAAATTTTGATTCTCATCACCTTCTTTTTCTCCATTAGAATCAAAACTCATTCATTTGTAACTTAATGAAAGAGAAAGAAAAAGAATAAGAAAATCCTCAAAATTGGATCTCCATCTCTCATCTCTCTCCCAGAAGCATTTCTTTCTCCCTTCTTTCAAAACCCACATCACCATTTCTTCTAAATCCTCCATTAAAGTGATAGTTTGGAGATGGATTTGAATTTTAAATGAAGAAGGATCTCAATGAAGGCTTTGTCATTGTTGAGAACTTGTTCAACAATGATCGTTAGCTGTGGGAGAGAAGCAGCGACTGTGCGATGGATTTTGGGGGATTTGGAGATTCAAAAGGATTGTGGTGGTGTAGAAGATGTAAAGGTTTTTCTAGAATTTGGGGAACGAAAATTTCCAAAGGAAGGGTACAATGAGACCAACCCGACCCGACACAAGTAGTGTCTGGGATGGGTCGGGTTTTCGCAAAACCCGACCCGACCCGGCCGTTTACACCCCTAGTTGTCACCCGGCCATTTAATAGAAAGAGAAATGACACTACTCAAGTCCTGAACCTTCTTTATGACTAGTTGAAACTTCAACAAAGTAGTAGAGACCATCAAGCATTCTAGGTCGGTGTGGTTTAAGTTGGTCCAATTTGGTTTGTACGATTATGGCAAATCTCCTTTTGCACAAAGGTCTTTGTTCCGTTTTCAAATCAGTAGTTCATGGGTTTTGTTGTAGATCTATTTGAGGATCTTTGTTTTAGCCCAGAAGTTCTTGTTCGTTCTTTATAGGTTTTCTTGTAGATCTCTGTATGAGGATCTATGTTTCTAGCTCAGAAGATTCTTGGTTTCGCTCTTCGTGAGTTTCTGTTTCAGCCTAGAAGTTTTTTGTGCTTTAGTTCTTCGTGGATCTTTGTTTCCATCCTGGATTTGCTGATTTGTTTCGGATGTTATCTTTGCAAACTCAAATTGTTCACCAATTTACCACCTTGAGTTTGACAGAGGGTATTAAAAGGAAATTAGAGTTTATTCCTAATTATTATTTTCCATTAATATTTTCCTTTTTGGTATTTTTCATTTATGTATTTTCTTTTATTGGTTTATTGATGTCTATTTATTCACTTTATAGAAGGTTGATTATGTACTCTTTAAATTACTCGGTTATTCAATAATATACAAATTTAACAAGTAGTACTTCTCGCCCAATCTGCATCATTATACACTTTAACTTGAAGATTGCCATGTTTCTGAAATAATATGCCTTTACTTGGTCATCCTTTCTGTTGAATATTTGAATACTCCGACTTTTTTCTTATATCTTTACAAATGAGTATTATCCTAATATATACAATGATGAGAGCCAAATATGGCAAAGATAATCAACGGTAACATGAATGGAAATAAGGAAAAAATATACAGGAAAGGAATGAATACTAATTACAAAATAATATTCCTGTTAAACTCTAAGGTTTGAGAGAGAATCAGAATACTCTATTCATTCACCAAAGATATGAATATATACAAGTGTACAAAGCATAGAAAAGGAAAATATAACAAAAGAAAAATATCACAAAATATTTACAAGAATGGAAAATCCTAATTATAGAATTATAACACTCCCCCTCAAGTTGGAGCATATATGTTAATCATGCTCAACTTGTTACATAGATAATCTATACGTGTTCCATCCAATACTTTCGTGAAGATATCTCCTAATTGTTCTCCAGTCTTCACATATCCTGTAGATACCAACCTTTGTTGAATTTTCTCATGTACAAAATGCCAATTAACTTCAATATGTTTAGTCCTTTTATGAAATACTATATTAGACGCAATATGAAGTGTTGCTTGATTATCACACCACAACTTTGTCAGTGTGGTGATTTCAAATCCCAACTCAATAAGAAGTTGATATATCCAAATCAATTCACGCACAGACTGTGCCATTGCTCTATATTCTGATTCCGCACTTGAATGTGACACCACATTTTGCTTCTTACTCTTCCAAGAAATCAAATTACCACCAACAAGAACACAATACCCTGAGGTTGATCTTCTGTCTTCTTTAGATCTTGCCAAATCGACGTCTGAGAAACATTCAATATTAGTATGACCATAATCCTTATATAATAAACTACGCTCGGGAGCAGTGTTCAGACAACACATAATCTGTTCCAATGCAACCCAATGGTCAACTGTAGGGCATGACATGTACTAACTCACAATACTTACTGAGTAGGAGGATTGATTTCTTCTTGAGATTGCATAGAGCACCTTCAATAGATTCATCATATCAGATCTTCACTTGCCATTATCAATTGGAAAATTGAAATCCAAACACAAATGAGATTTGAAAGCATTGTTATATTTATGGACGTCAAATTTGCTTTGCAGGTACGTGATAATATTGTATTTGGTTCTGCCTTTGAATCTGCGAGATACGCGAAGACAATAGATGTAACTGCATTGCAGCATGACCTTGACTTACTGCCCGTAAGTATTTTTGTATAGTGCAAGTCCTTGATGATAGTTATTCTAAAATCCTCCCTTTTTTTCTTTCTGTTCGCTGCTAGGGTGGTGATTTGACTGAAATTGGGGAACGAGGAGTGAATATTAGTGGTGGTCAGAAGCAAAGAGTTTCCTTGGCTAGGGCCGTGTACTCAAATTCTGATGTGTACATTTTTGATGATCCCTTAAGTGCTCTTGATGCTCATGTGGCTAGAGAGGTAGATATACCACCATGATATTATTTTCCTTCATTTTATTTAATAAGTGTTTGCTTGCTTGAAATTGGATTATTTTGATTTTCTTATTTTTTTTCCCTATTCATGTTATTTTTCCTTTGACTCTAAGTATGTTTATCCCATTTTATTGATGTTAATATTACACTATTACTGGATGCAATAATCTTACTAAGAGAGTTATGTTTGACAATTAAGTTCACTCAGATTTTGTTGAAGTTTCAACCTCAAGTTACACTTGCAATTTGATTATTTGATAGTACTGGTTATTAGATAATATAATATTAAATTTACCTTCACCTATCAGCTTAAGCTTTTGGGTCAATCGGTGATTTAAGATGGTATCAAAATAGGTAGTCCAGAGATCTTTTGTTCAAACCCCAACAATGTTATTTTCTCTCCAATTAATATTGATTTCTGCTTGTTGGGTCTTCTACATATTTGAAGCCCACAAGTAAGGTCTGTTAGATTATATAATATTAAATTTACTTTCACGTATCATCTTAAGCTTTTGGGTCAATGAGGATTTAAGATTGGTAAATTTATCCCTACCTTCGAGTGTAATGTTTTTGTTTTATTTGAATAAGACACATGTTTTTCATCAATAAAATGAAAAGAAACTAAGGGGGGTTTTTGGTTCACCAACTTGAGTTGGGTTGAGTTGGTAAAAATTTTCAACTTAATGTTTGGGCACCAACTTAATTGTTTAGTTGGCTATTACCAACCCACCCCAACTCACTCTAATTCGACCCATTTCATCCTTTCGCCAATGTTTCCAATGATTTTACTCGTCAGTTGTTTCTAGCAAATTGACTTCGGCGACAACCACTGGTCACTCCGATGACATGCTTTGGTGACTAACTTTGACGACCACCTCTAGTGGCCAATTCTAACAAATACCACCAACAGTGATCAACTTGGTTAACCATCTCGATTGACAACTCTATCGATGACTACCTCTAGTTACTACCTCCTGCGACAACCACCTTGGCACAACTACCTGTAGTGGCTAACGCCAACTTCATAGACCAACTTCGTCGATCGTCTCCAACGACTAACTCTAAGGTAAAGCCCATTAAAAGCTAATTCTCAAGAGAGGGTAAACAAGAAAAAAGAAGATCTAACCGGCCATTGCAATTCCATCTCTGTATAGGATGCGCTTGCATCTGTTTAAGCCTTCTCTAAACATTACATCAAGAAAGGATCCTCCATCATCAATGCATGGTCTGCCCTAGTGAACTCTAATTTGCTTGAAGAGTATTGTGTCAAAATACAAGCTCATGGTCTTTCATCCATAACGAAATCTTCCATAACTCCGGCGACATTTTCGACCACCCCCCGACTCTGCACTCATGGAGGTGAAAAGCTGCAACATCAGAGAACACTTCTTCTGTATATAGAGAGTGAGCAAAGGATTCTACATAGAAGATATGGAAAAAGGGCAAAAGATTCTATTCTCAGTGTCAATGGCACAATGGTTAGATGAAAGCTTGAAAAAGCTATTGAATGGTCCAACGTTTGAATTCTTCCTACTAAAGGAAAGAGTCGATCAAAGTGTTATCCACCTTTCAAAATTTCGTGCTAACAAAGGATGGTTCATGGAGTGCGCGGTCTGGCCCTCAACGGGATGAAGAAAGAACATTCACATTCCTTACAGGGATGGAAAGTCCAATTGGCAAGACTTCAATGATATGGTTAGCTTTTGCATCAATGAATCCTCGACTCCCCTGGTTTATTTAGAGACCATCCAACCTTCAACAAAGAATGAAAAATATATCTTTGCGAACAAGTTTGGCAAACAATCATCAGATAGACCACCTCTAAGTCAGAAAATGAGAAACTCAAAGGACTCCAGAACCTCTGTTTCAGCATTCGAAAAACAGAGTATGCAACATCATTGGGTTATCAAGAATTCTGAAGTGTTCCAAGCAGATTTTAATAACTTATGAGTTGTCTCACGCCTCTTTGAATTCGAAAACTGGTTAGATATCAGTAATATGCTCAAAGTATACTTTCAATCTAATGTCATTATCAACCCATTATTTGCAGAAAATGCACGGGTGGCATTGGATCGAGGTGCAATGGATGAATCAATTTTCATTAAATCTGCTTAATGTCTTAGAGGCCAAAATCCAAAGTTAAGGAAAATTTATGTGGATCCATTCCTGCAACGATAGAAATCACAGATGAAAGGAGGGGCAACATATTCTTGAATTTTCGTGATATCTCATCGATCAGCCCACCAAACAAGGTTAGAGGAAATCTATTTACGTTTGACTTTACAAATCCAATTGACATTGTTCGTTTAAGCCAAGTTATGAAAGATGAAGAAATATTAAGTGATCCATTAAATCCCAAGTTCGAATTTCTCCTTCCTTCAAGATGCAAAACAAAATACTCCAGAAGTCTAGGCATTAATATGGGGGAAAAGTGTAAGCACAACTCTCAGTTCAATCCGAAGCCTACTAGGAAAGTTGCTGTTGGTCCAAGATTCAAAGTTCAGGCACAAAGTTTGTTTACTCAAGAAATTGTCAATGTGAATACTAAAGAGGCTAAGAAGAAAGAGGAACAAAAAAGGACAAAAAGAACAGGGGTCCGTTTCAAATCCGAACCATCTCCTAGAAAACTTCTCGAGCTCCTGCCGGTTGAGTTTCCTTTTGAAACTTTATCTGAAGTGCTTTTAAGGAAGAGAGAGAATGCTACTAAAAGGAGGTTCAAAAGTTGCAGCCGTTCAGCATCCCCTCTGAAAGGTGCCAAAGATTTATTTCAAAAGAATTTGTCAATTGACTCTTCATATTCTCACCAGGAAGACAAAACGGCACCAATCATTAATGAATTGCTTGACTCACGCATTTAGAGTGGCTACTCCAAGCAAGCATCATCCTCGCGTTTTGAAGTCTCCAGCCAACCCAAAAGTGAAGAAATCAGACCAGACTCTCTCATTAAAGAACGCGTGGAATCAGGTCTCAATAAAATCTCCCTTCTCACTACTAATCAGAAGGTTTTTACAAAGCAGCAGAATCTTGCACCCCCTAATCTAGGATATACAAAATTGTAATAAAGGACGACTATACATATTAATTTAAATATATCTTATAACAGAAATAACCCCTTCATCTATCGTTACCTGATGTAAACGTGATAAATCCAAGGGGATTTCCTTATTATTGTTAATAATAATTGTTATTAGCATGGTAATCAACGTTAAGGACAGCAGCCTTAGTAATCTTCAGTTTCCTGCTTTCCCTATTTTAATTGGTGGTAGATTCAGTTCTATAGGTTATTATTTGCATTCAGTATTCTTTTTCTTATCATTTACTATTATATTCTCATGTAGCTATCCTACGATTGACAGGTTTTTGAAAAATGCATTAGGGGAGAACTAAGAGGGAAAACGAGAGTTCTTGTGACCAATCAACTGCATTTTCTCTCGCAAGTTGACAGAATTCTCCTTGTTCATGAAGGTGTGGTGAAGGAGGAAGGAACATATGAGGAACTTTATGAAAATGGCAAGTTGTTCAAAAGGTTAATGGAAAGTGCAGGTAAAATGGAAGATACAAGTGAGGAAAAGGAAGATAGTCAAACCAGTGATAATAAAAAATCACCCGATCTTCCTGCTAGTGGGATGGCTAAGGATTTTGAAAAGGATGCTAATCCTTCAAAGAAGTATAAAGAACAAAAACCTGTTCTTATTAAGCAGGAAGAAAGAGAAACAGGTGTAGTCAGTTGGAATGTTTTAGTGAGGTAGGAACTTTTTACCATGAGTATCATCATCCAGTTTTGTGTTTGTTATAATATATATTGTTGATTTACGTAAATATTTTATTTTATTGGATCTTATTTGCTGTAATTATTGTGTTAGATTCTTTTTTTTTTTCTGTCAATATTTTCCTTATTTCATTAAGTTTGTAATCTATTTAAAATAGGGACATTTTACACATATATATATGTAGTTCTTACTTTTCTCGTCAAATTGAGTGTGCACCTTAAGTAAGTAATAATAGGAAATCTTAGTTTAGTGCGATATTTTTCTGGACATAAAATAAAACTTTACGATGAAAATAGACTAATACGCTCAAGATACAAAATCCACAAGGGAGTGAATGGAAAGAGAGAAAGATTGCAAGGGAAAAATAAAAGCATATCAATTGAGACATAAATCTTAAATAGAAATATCCAGCAAAAAGTTTGAAGAGAGCATGTCAAGCAGAGGCCTCCAAGTGAACCAAACCAAAACGATCGACTAATGAAGATGCTTGTTGAAAACTTGAAAAGTGTTAGCTTCTTCCAAACCAACCTTCAGATGGCTTAATGAGTCAATGATGAACTTCTTGAATCATAAAAAAGAACATATATCGAAGACAAGGAAGCCAAAAGCATTTGAAAGTTCGAGATCTCCGCTTCCATAAGAGAAGACATCCCAATGGTCAAAAACTGAACCACTGGGGAACAAAGTTAACAAAAATAAACAAGGAAACAATTCAACGAAGGAAGATTTACTAAGCCAATGATCTTTCCAGAATAAAATTCTTCCACAATTGCTCATTATGAAAGCTGCAAAGAATCCACTTGCTGCCAAAACTTAGAAATATTTAACCAAGAACTTTGGAGTATTGTTATAGATTTCCAGAATTGTGCCATTGATGCAAATTGGAACCTTATTTTCATGAGACGACTTGACACCAAAATAATCTGTTTCATGCATAAACCAACCAACCCCATTTAGCAATAAGAGTCCCCCTAATCCACCAGTAGTATCAACTTTAATTCAGCCAACCCTTGAATGCCCATAATATATACAAGAGGATTCTCAATTATGTGGGTTGGAATTAACTATCAATCTAAACCTATGTGAAAAGAAAAGATACGCATACAAGGAGAGAATTTGAATTAATTCTCAATTTATCTCTTTTGATTCAAAGCATAGCCAAGAGAGAGATATTTGGTTGCCTTAGTGATATAGGGTTATCCCTTAGTTTAATTGTCTTATTATTAAAAGGCTTTCTGTTTTAGATTTTTGTTTAATTGATTTAATTTACTCCTATTGGGTTGATGTCATCAACAAAGGCGGTATACCCAAATTCCAGATATATTAGGATACTAAGTGATGGGGACAATAAGTTATCCTTTTGTTTCTTATTTATGTTTCTTCTTTTATTGAAATCTTTTCCAAACAATCTTGTTATCATCAAACACTTCTCTTTTGGTTCCTTCTAGATACAAGAATGCATTAGGAGGCTTATGGGTGGTTATTATACTCCTCTTATGCTATGTTCTATCAGAAACTCTTCGAATTTTTAGAAGCGTGTGGTTAAGCAGATGGACTGACCAAGGCAATATAGGACCAAATGAAACATTATACTACAACATGATTTATGCGGGTCTGTCATTTGGTCAGGTATGAGTATACTCAACTAATAGTTTGTGCACACTTTTATTCTTTATCTCCTTTTTAACAGATGATAAGTATTACCGTTACGAATTATTTTCATATCTTTTAATTCTTAATATATATATATAAACATATAAACCAATAATCCACCATTTCTAAGCAATTTAGTGAATGGTATATTATCTTTAGCTCTTTTTTGACCTCATAGAAAAAAGATTTTGATGTCAGGTGTTGGTGACACTGTTAAATTCTTATTGGTTAATCATATCAAGCTTGTTTGCGGCCAGAAGGTTGCATGATCTGATGCTTACTTCTATTTTAAAAGCTCCAATGGTATTCTTCAACACCAACCCTATTGGGAGGATAATCAACCGGTTTTCAAAGGATCTTAGTGACATTGATAAGAATGTTGCCTCTTTTTTCAACATGTTCTTGGGGCAAATTTCACAACTCCTTTCAACTTTCATCTTGATAGGGGTTATGAGCACTTTATCGTTGTGGGCAATCCTTCCTCTTCTGACATTGTTTTATGCGGCCTATTTATACTACCAGGTAATTAGAATTCCATATTCTATTGCTACTTTTGCAAAACCAGTAGTTTAAATTATTGTTTAATTACCCTGTACTACACCCATCTTCTCTGTTTTTATTAATTTTGATGTAGCAGAATTAGGTTAATCTTGAGCAAAGGAAAAGGAAAAACAGTTGATTAGTCACTATCCTAAAAGGAAAAAGGAAAAAATAATGCTATCCTAATACAAACCTCAAAAGATCTAAAAGATTATAAAAATTAAGGAGGAGATAATTCTTTTGATGATGATCAGGAATCAATTGTAAGTGTAAGCAATGAGGAATTAGAATTTCATATAGAAGAGCTAGAGTAACATGAGCTACTATCAGAGGATTCATTTACAGAAGCCTATGATCATCTATTTTCAAGTGAAGACAATGGATTACTTAGTTCAGAACCTATTCCAACAGCGACACCAGTGTCTTCTCCTTTAATTCTTGACAAATTAGCTTCTTTGGTTTAGGTTTGTGGTCTTCAGATGAGGCAATTCCTCCTAGATCTCTAGGTGTTACAGTTTAATGGTGTTTGCCTGGTTCA
Source organism: Benincasa hispida (assembly GCF_009727055.1). Lineage (NCBI taxonomy): Eukaryota > Viridiplantae > Streptophyta > Magnoliopsida > Cucurbitales > Cucurbitaceae > Benincasa > Benincasa hispida. The sequence continues at coordinate 72,714 of NW_024065018.1, forward strand.
ATTAGAACCAATAGCATTTGTATGAATTTTATAGGGTTGTATTTTTGTCTGTTTCATAAGGACATTTTCGTAGTTTTTTTGCCTATTGTTGTGCATTCTAGTCAGTTTTTTGTTTTGACGATTCGCTCTGTTGGTTTGTTTGTTTTGGTTTGGTTCATCTCAGAACTTCTTTTAGGGGCTCTCTTTCTAAGCTTTTGGCACTTCTTAGTTCTAGGCTTTTCATCTTATTTGGCTTGCACTCTTCATTAGTTGTGATTGTCTCTTCAATTTATCTTTTGAAGTGGATGTCTTGTATTTGGAGAACTAGTCACTTTTTTGTTATATAGATGAAGAGCATGGTGATGAGAATCTCACTGGAATAGAAGAGATTCAGTCATCGACTCTAGTAGGGGATGGAACTTCAAGGGAAAATTCTCACAGTGCTGAAATTAGGGCTGTCGTCGACTAATATTTACGGTCATTACTTGAACCGATTCAAATCCAACACACGGGACAGCAGCTTCTCGTCGATCCATCCGTCACTACCATCGGAGGACCTCCATTGCTGCCATCGACAACTTCAACCAAACTCGAACATCTTCCGCTGGTCCAGCCCAAACACGAACGGCTGTCGTCGACGATTCCGTCGTTCCAGCCGTCGATCGTTATCGATCGCAACCCAGACACAATCAGTGGAGATTTTCCAGGTCAGTTGTCCTATCATCTTTCGTCCTTTCCCCCTTTGTCTTCTTTGCCCAATTCCTTGGCCTTCCGGCCCTCGATGAATTCGAACCAGACCTCTGCCTACCTTGAACTACCCAGCCTTCCGAACTTGCCCGGCCTCTTGATCTACCACAGCCCACCAAACCACCCGAACCAGCCGGTCTAGCCGAACTCGGTCCACTCGAACCCCATTCCAGCCGAACCTGGTCCAACCAAACCCGGTCCAGCCCAACCCATTACAGCAAGCTTTTTTTCTCCCACTTTTTACCCTCTGGTCAGCCGGCGGCTCAAGTTGGTCTTCCCACACCGGCAGAAACGATATCATCAGGGGTCTATGGGCGGAAACAACCTACAACAATTTTTAATGGGACCGTTAGCATTCAACAGCAACTGGCAAATATGCAGCAGCTGATTTCTGCGCTTGGGGCAGCCGTTAGATCTACGGTCAACCCATCAACTGATTTTCTACTAGATACATACCCGGGAGTTCCATTATGTTCAAAAACTCGGTAACTGCTTACCCTACTTTACCTTTCGCAAACATTATGTCTGGTTCTGTAGGCAATTCTGTAGGAATTTCTATTGGCGAAAAACTTAATGGCCAGAACTATTTTTCTTGGTCACAATCTATGAGGATGATTCTCGAGGGACGGCACAAGTTCGGGTATCTAACAGGGGAGATACCCAGACTAAATCCTGGGGATCCTTAGGAACGTATATGGAAGGGGGGATATCTGGGAAGCTATCCAGAAACTTTATTCGAAGAGGCAGAATGCTTCACGCCTTTATACATTGAGAAAACAGGTGCATGAGTGCAAGCAGGGGACTCTCGATGTAACATCCTATTTCAATAAATTATCACTATTGGAGCAAGAAATGGATCTATGTCGGGAAATAGTTTGGAATTGCCCTGTCGATAGGGTTCAGTATTCGAAGATTGAGGAGGTTGACCGCGCATATGATTTTCTGACTGGCTTAAACTCGAAATTTGATGGTGTTCGGAGCCAAATTTTGGGACAAAGACCAATGTCATCCGTGATGGAAGTTTGCTCAGAGGTCAGATTGGAAGAGGATCGAACTAGCAACGCCTAATGCCCTTGACTCTACTGCGTTTGGAGTCAAGTCATCTAGATCAGAGAATGACAAACAGAGTGTAAAGACTCCTCCAATTTGTGAATATTGTAAGAAACCGTGGCATACGAAAGATCGGTGCTGGAAATTACATGGTCGACCTCAGTTTGACTAGTGCGTGTGGCAAAACCTGAGTGGTTTGCGAACTCCGGCTGCTGGACGGATGACACACCGTTGATGACTGACCGGACGAACAACGGCTGATGGTGGCACAACTGTAAGCGGCAAACAATAGATCGCAACAGAGATGTGCGACTGCAGTTAGCAAAAAACCTGTCTCTTATACACATCTAGATGTGTATAAGAGACAGCGACTGCAGTTAGCAAAAAACTGATATGGTGATGCTACCTCGATTGACGGCAAGAACTCACGGCGACACTTAGTAGCAAAAAAGAACGGTTGGCGATGCAAACAAGGTCGGAACGCGAAGAGCTGGACATTTGACAAAAGTGCGACCAAAAAACACGTTCGCCGGAAACAACTTTCAGCAGCCGTCCGGCGGAGATCGACGTGCGGCGGCAATGCTTCTGGTGACCGACGGCGGAGAACAAAAAGAGGCTGATCGCAGTGACAGAAGGTAGGGTTTTAGGGTTTCAAAATCTTTAATGCTCTTATACCATGTAGAAATTAGAGGAATAGAAATATTAATCTCCTCTTTTTCTTATTCAACATGTGCAGATTAGGTCTTCTTATATAGGAGAAAGACCTTTTACAAATATGAAAATAATAAAGACAATAAAGTAAAAAGATAGAATAAAGATAATAAAGGAAAAAAACATTCATATACAAATATAAAAATTCCAACAAAAGGACTGCTTAATTCTAGCTCATTTGATTGAGAAATCTTTTATAAAAATTGAGGGTTTCCTCACCTGTCACCTCAATGTATAAGAAATACCTCTTATGCATAACTTCAAAATAAAAAATAAAAATTGAACTTACAAAATTTTTTAATCAAGTTAACGTTTTTATTGTCGTTCTTCTTCCTCAAAAGCTTAGATTGGTTTATCTATTCTTTCAAGCTTGCGAGTTACAAATTGTTTATTCCACATTATTTGGAACTTGAATTTGATCCAGGATTCTTGGATAACATATATTTTCTGAATTTGGTCAATTAATTTAGATTGATATATTATTATCCCATATCAATACAATCCCAAGCTGTCATTTAAATCTGTAAAGTAAGTTCTTGGTAATGGCTTGGTGAGGATATCTGCTTACTGTTGCTTGGTAGGCATATAGTTTAGTTGAACTACTTCATTGTTAGCTTTCTTTGAGATGAAATGTCGATCAATTTCAATATACTTTGTTCTATTGTGGTGAAGTTGATTCTTTGGGATGCTTATTGCTACTTTATTGTCATACATTATTTGAATGAAGCTTAATTCACTCGGCTATGAATTAGGAATTGCTCAGATTGTTTCCTGGTATATTTTGTATGTCTTATAATCTTTCCTTTCCATATAAGCTTAGAATGACTGCTTAATTCTAACCAGCACATTTGATTGAGAAATCCCTAGTACAAATTTGAGGGTTTCCTCGCCAGTCACCACTCAACGAATAAGAAATACCTCTCATGCATAGCTTCAAAAATTAAAAATTAAAAATTGAGCTTACAATTTTTTTTTTTATCAAGTCACTGTTTATTTTCTTTTTAGGTATAATAATATAGCATTTTTTAAGCTTTGAACAGTGGGTATATATTCAAGGGCCAACCGCTTTTTTCTCTCACTCTTTCTTTTTGTCCCTACAGAGCACAGCTCGAGAAGTAAAGCGGCTAGAGTCTATAAGTAGATCTCCAGTTTATGCTCAATTTGCTGAAGCTTTAAATGGCCTTTCAACTATTCGTGCATACAAAGCTTACGATAGAATGGCTGAGATTAATGGGAAATCCATGGACAATAATACTAGATTTACCCTTGTGGACATGAGTGGAAATCGATGGCTTTCAGTCCGTTTGGAAACCATGGGTGGTCTTATGATATGGCTTACAACCATTTTTGCTGTGATGCAGAATGGCAAGGCAGAAAACCAGCAAGCATTTGCATCCACCATGGGTCTTTTACTTAGCTATGCTTTAAATATTACCTCTTTGCTTAGAGGTGTATTAAGGTTTGGAAGCATAGCTGAGAACAGTTTAAATTCTGTTGAGCGCGTTGGGAACTACATAGATTTGCCTTCAGAGGCTCCATCAATTATTGAGAGCAATCGCCCCCCTCCTCAATGGCCTTCATCTGGACTTATAAAATTTGAGGGTGTCGTCTTACGATATAGACCTGAGCTCCCAACAGTCTTGCATGGTCTATCTTTCACAATTCTTTCCTGTGAAAAGGTTGGAATTGTCGGAAGAACTGGTGCCGGAAAATCAAGCATGATAAATGCCTTATTTCGTATGGTCGAATTGGAAAGGGGCAAAATATTGATTGATGGTTTCGATGTTGCAATGTTTGGGCTACTAGATTTGAGAAAAGTTCTTGGCATTATACCACAGTCACCCATTCTTTTTTCAGGTTAGCAATCTATAATTGTCAAAAAAATTGTATGAAAGTAGCATATAGCACTTTCTACTTCATTCATCCTCTTGTATTCCATGTAAATCAAATTCCATTAATATATTTGACTGGCTATCATTATGTTCATTTTCTTTCTCACTTTGTCTAGGAACTGTTAGGTTTAATCTCGATCCATTCAACAATCATAATGATGCTGATCTTTGGGAAGCTTTGGAGAGGGTACATTTAAAGGATTTCATAAGGAGGAATACGTTTGGTCTTGATGCTGAGGTATATTTTTTGAAGTTTGTGGGAAATGTATGCGTTTGGTGATGGGATCAAATACTTTGGTCAAGCTTTTATTTGACAAACATGAGGTGGATGATCACTCATCAAACATAAGCTGCAGTGCATTTAGCTTTTGGTGAAGAACTTCAGATGGAACATTAAAATCTCGATAAACAATAATCGGAGGCTTTTTAAAGAAAAGTTTAAATTTGATTTGTATGACTATTACCAATATCCACGGTTTTTTTTGGCTTTGTTTGGGCTCCTGTTATTCAGCTTTGCCATGATATTTAGCTTCTTTGGGTTTTGCTTTGAATGTGAGATCTATTCCCTCCTTATGTGGAGAATCCTTGTGGTGGATGGTTTTGTATACATTATTGTCATATGCATTGTTACAACTGGTTCTATTTTGATTGTACTTAGACTAGTACAAGAATACTACAATCGGAAGAACAATAGATTTGTTAAGTGAAGTGGTAAATTTTTTGGTTTCTAGGTTTCGGAGTCGGGGGAGAATTTTAGCATTGGACAGAGGCAGCTGTTGAGCCTTGCCCGAGCACTTATTGGAAGATCAAAAATTCTAGTTCTTGATGAAGCAACTGCAGCTGTTGATGTTCGAACTGATGCTTTAATTCAAAAAACTATAAGGGAAGAGTTTAAATCTTGTACAATGCTCATTATTGCACACAGATTGAATACCATCATAGATTGTGACCGGATCCTTGTACTTGAAGCTGGTCGGGTATGTTCATGTGCTAAAAGATTATAAATTGCAAAAAAGTTCTTTTATTTAGCATATTGTTTCAAGTTTATTGATCCAAGTTCCTATTAATATTACTGTTTAGGTTTTGGAGTATAACACTCCGAAAGAACTGTTATCAAAGGAAGAAAGTGCTTTCTCAAAGATGGTTCAAAGTACAGGAGCTGCCAATGCGCAATACTTGCACAGCTTAGTACTTGAAGGTGAAGGTGAGAAAAGGTTTGGATTAGAAGAGAAGATTTAGATGGATGGATAGAGGAGATTGCTTGCTCATGTTGTAATTTGATGATATTACATTGTATTGGAATGACTGGATTTTTGTACTACACTTATATAACATACATCTCATATTTCGATTTGAGAGAAAAAATAAAACATATCAATATTGATATATCAAATATGAAGGCTATCATTCAAAATGATACTTAAAATATAACATTGATATTTCAATTGTATATTAATGTTAATTCAAAATAAATTTCAGGTACATCCTTAGTGTATCATTGGATACATCTTAATTCGTTCAAAATGCAATACTAAATATTGGGGGTATTAGTAGTTTATCATCACTCATTCAAAATTTATTTAAAATATAATATAAATGTATTAATAGTATATTAGTTGTCATTAAAAATTCATTTCACATACATCATTAACTTATCAATAGTAGTATCAACACTTATGATCTAAATTCATTTCAAGTATAGTATTGTTGCATCAGTAGTATATCAATACTCATTTAAAATGTAATTCAAGTATCTAAATAGTGGATCTATAATATATTAGCACTCATTCAAAATTCAATTCATTCAATTTCAAAAATATATAGTATTTGTGTATCAGTAGTTCATAGCCACTTATTCAAATTTTATTTAAACTATAAATTAGTGTATCAATATTATGTCAATACTCACTAAAAACTAATTTCATGTATATCAATATTCCTTCTAAATGAATTTCAAGTATAATATTGGTGTATTAGTGTTATATCAATATTAATTCAAAATTCATTTCAAATATAATGTTTGTGTATCGTACGTATGAGTACTTAAAAATACATTTGTTCAAGTATATCAATAGTATATCAACATTTGTTCAAAATTCAAGTTCAAATGAGACATTAGTATATCAAAGTTTATCAACATTTGTTAGAATGATTACCAACAAGTTGGATTGAATTATTATAAGTTCATTATAGTGTACTAGACAAATAATATTATATAACAAACGAACAAGGATTTAAATTAAGTCCACAAATAATAGTCAATGCACAAACACTTATTGACTAATAAATATGGTTTATGATCGATGAATTTAGTATATTTATCTTATAACTCATATGCTTTATATTTGATATATTAGTCAAAGTCTACAAATAATAGTAAATGCACAACCATTTGTTGATTGATAATTATTGTATATAAATGGTAATCTTGATATAATTATATAAATTATATATTTTATGTTTAGAATATTAGTCAAGTAAAATAGATTAAGCCAAATTAAAATAAAGCCTATTAAAAAAAAGATTGAATTAAGCCTAAGTCCAAAAGTTGGGCCCAAAGTCAACTAAACTGAAGTCCATGCATAGCCTCCAAAACTCTGTAATTAGAGGAGGTTACTCTTCATTTGAGAAAGGAGTCAGAGATTGAGGATTCAAAATTCAAATATCCAAAGTCCATCAACAAGTCAAAAGTTGATTAATAAGCCGAGGTCGATCAACAAGTCAAAGGTCGATTAATAAGTCAGAGGTCAATCTAAGTCGATCAACAAGTCAAAGGTCGATTAATAAGTAGTGTAGGTCGATCCAAGTCGATCAACAAGTCAAAGGTCAATCAACAAACTAGAGGTAAGTCGATCAACAAGCCAAAAGTCAATCCAAATTGATCAATAAGCCAAAGATCGATTCAAATCATTGAGGAACCTAAGTTTAATTTGAACTAATCAACAAGTCAAATGCTTATTCAAATTGATCAATAAGTTGGAGGCTGACCCAAACTAATTAACAAGTCATTTGAAAAGATCAACAAGTTTCAGGATTAAAATTCATGCATTTGAGCGAAAGAATCAGAAGACCCCCAAGACAAACTGACTAATACCAACACCATCCATATGCTTGGCTTACATTTTCACAGTGGCTGGATAGGAATCACTTTGGAAAGAAGAGACTTTGCAACTTGAACTCTTGATCAATGGTCGATTAAGTCAAGCCTTTCATATGTGCACCGGTGGATTTGATCGATTAAGTCAAACCTCCAAAGTAGGCTTGTCGTCGACCGAGAACAAAAATAAAATTAGTAAAAAAAGATGAAAACTGAAAAAGATGTGTTTGAAACAACAGAAACTTCAATAAATCGAAAGTCATGAGTGGTTATTTTCATCCCATTTACTATTGAACAAAACTCTTAATTGTTGAACAGCCATAACAAGAAAGCGTTCGGTAACTGAGGATGAAGAAAGCTAAGGTTACGTATTGTATTCTAATATTTTTGTTTGAAACAAAAGGATAATCAATATAACGTTCAAAATAATTTAGAACCTATGGATCTTTATTAAGATTAATAGAAAGTATAATAAAAATAACAAATCTCAGTTAGGATAACTAATATAATATGATATTTAAATTTCAAAACAAGATTTGAAAATTAGTTGATGTAAATATTCGAAAACTCAAAACAACTATTAAATCTTATTCGAAAATTCAAAACTATTAAATCACGAGATTTGTGATAAATTGTCTGCTTGAAATGATGATATTAGTTGACGTTGAAAATCTAGTGGGATATTTAGTTGATTAATAAAGATGTTGAATTAATTATACTACAATTAAAAGGGACAATGAGGGCATTTAGGATTTCAGAAAATTGGACTCACGTGACATTCATGCATTTTTGCTTTAATTCAAAAGGATCTTGCGTTTTGCTATTTTTTCAAATGGTAGTGTAATTACTGTTATATACCTTATTAATCCTAAAATTCTTTATTATTTCCGCAAAGAGTGATAGGGAAAGGACTGCAAGTAGTTATTATGGAAAATCTATCCCGTATAGGTCTATAAAAGGCGGCATTCTCTTCCCCAAATCATCATTATTCATTCCTAAAAGAAAGTCTCGAAATTTTGAGCATTTTTTCTTTTCTTTTTCCATATGAAAACTCTAGGGCAGTGCTTCTTCGATCCTCTCTCAATTTATGTACAATCTTTTTCGAGTACTTGCTTTGAAAGAACACGTGCAAGGGCCTTGTTTATTTCAAAACAGATTGAACCTACCTAGATTTAGGAGCAAATTGGAGAGTTTTTGGTTACTCGTTTTTTCTTCCATTGTTCTTGTAATTTTCTTTCTTATAGAAATTTTAGTTTATGTTTGTAGCTATTATTTTCCTTTTATTTTACATTGGAACAATTCTTGTACCCTTTTCGATGAGTACTTTCATTCTTTACTCCTTGTGTTCTTTATTTTCTATTAAGAGCTAAACATTCTCTTGGGATTCAAAGATGTAGATACCCTAAGGATGAAATAAAATCTTCATACGTGTCTCTTTACTTTCGCTCAACACTTTGTGTACACATTTGCTTTTATTGATTTTATTGTTTATTGTTAACTTAGCTTGATCACCTAGGTTGGAAAATAATATTTATAAGAATATTTGGTATATTACTGTATTTCTTTTTGTATATTTGAATGGTGAAATACATGGGTATTTATACCCATAGAACTATCTAAGAATAGGCATAACCTCCCAATAAGTCTCACAACAAATACTCAACAATTCTTATAACAAATTAACATCCCCCTCAAACTCAAGGTGGTAGAGTAGAAACCAACTTGAATTTGTTGATAGAGTATATTAACGTGCAATGAAGGAAAAACAAAATCATTAAGCACTCTAATCATACTTAATTTGAGTTTAAACATGCTTCAAGTAACTTTTACAAAAGAGGGTTTGCTGAATAATACCTTTGAAGTTTTCTCTTCAAGTCCAGCTGAGTTCCACGTGAAAGAGCTTCAATCTTTAAGTAGACAACCACCAAGATCTTCTCTACTATTCTTTTGCAAGGATTATATGGTGGAAACACTAAATTGAGCTGGAAGTATATAAGATATGAAGAGGGTTTGGTGATTTCTGCAGAGTTTCTATATTGAAGTTATTAGTAAGCATGAATCACAATTCATTTCAGCACTTCGATTTATAAAGCTTTCACCATGCAAATACATGGTTTGCATGAAAGACAGCTCCTACTTGATGGAAAAAATGGAGAATTGAAGAATAAGGAAGTTCATTGCAAGGTGGAGATTTCCAACATTTTGGAAATCTCCACTTTGAAAAATAATTTTCAAAATGATTTCCAAAATCAAATTTTGTAAATTAAACTTATTTAATTTTTTTTATTAGTTTGATAAAATTAATTCAATTAATTAATTTTAAAATAAAACTAATTAATTAAATCTTTTAATTAAAAATAATTAATTTAATATCTAATATTAAATTAATAAAAATCAATTCCATCAAAATGAAATTAATATTATTCAATTAATATTTAAATAATATTTAAACATTAATCGTTTCTCCAATTTCGTTTAATTTCGATAAAATTAAACATTTTAGTTGTATCGAATACAATAAATAGAAACCCTAATTGAATTTGAACATTTCAAATCCAAACCCTAATTTCAAATCTTATCAAGATTACTCAATTTACTAATCCAAATTACGAGCTAGTAGAGGAACCTTATGGACCTACAGATCATGAGCTCCATTAATTGATTAAACTTTTTAAATCGAATTAATCCTTATTTGTTAACTATCAAGACATTTCATTATAGCTCGATAGTTGCACTCTCCTCACTCTAGATATATTTCTGTCCATTTTAACCATAATCGATAAGTCAATCCTTCACAGGTCATCCTTATTTACAGTTGGGTCAAAGATTAACATTTTACCTCTGTAAATATATCTTGCTCCTTAAGCTCCCACTGTTGGGTTTATGTCCTAAAACTCGTAGTTTGTAAACAATAAGACTTATTCTGAAAATTCAATAAGTTGTTATTGAATATATGTATTGCTTATTTCGTTTTAGAAATCCAATAAACTAAAAAGACCATGACTATTACATGAGTACTTGAACTTTATATAGAGACATAAAAGTGGATCAGGTTCGAATAAACAACCAAAATGATCTATAGTATATGAATGAGGTTGGGTGTCTTATTCCGGTAACACTATTGGATGCGGCCCACTTTGTAGTTGTTACAAAGAGTTGTAAAGCGCTATAGACAATGTGATCCTAATTTGTACATGTTGTGACATGAGAAGTGGGGGTGTCCTGTGCAATAGGTTTTGTACAAGATCAGACCACAAAATCAGTTACTCTTACTTTATAACGTTGTTTATTGTTTAAGACTTACTATTTCAAAGCGATGACCTAGGTAACTTGACCTTAATCCTGAGTTAACTATGAACTCCTATTTATTCGGGATTATCCTTAGATTTGCATAGGTGAGGGTTGGCCCAACAGCACTGGATCAATAAACCTTCATTTTAGGTGTAAGACCAGGTAGATAGCTGGGGACATAGGGTGTAGGATGGAATTTACTCCTACCCGCTTTTAAGGATAGTAGAGAGGTTGTTCCCTTAAGTGCTGACTCTAAGTCTTGAACTAGGGGTCTCACCCTCTCATTGGCCCGAGAAGGACTCGGTTTGTTGATCGGATCACAAGTTAATTGTTCATTAGAAGATCAATGGGACTTAAGGAACAAAATGTAATATCGGAGGTACAATAGATATTTGACCCAGTCATTATTACGAATAATTTATGAAGGGTTGACTTACTATCATGGTTATATCGAGTGGACATAATATATCTACAGTGAGGGGAGTGCAACTATGGGCTTTAGTGGAGTGACCCATTAGTTAACAAATGGGGGTTAATTTGGTGTAAAGAGTACCAATTAATCTCGGATCATTGGAGCCCATGATATGTAGGTTCGCAAGTGAAAGAGTTAAACAACATGCAGCAGAAGTATCAAGGATCCATAAGCATTCTAATTCACTAATTTTGGCCAAAACTAAAGCATGCTCTTCTTAAAAAGTGGGTTTTCAGAACATACCTTTGATGAACTCTCCAAGAAAACGTCTATTCAGCTGCTGTCTCCAGTTGATATCAACGTGAACCACCTCAAAGCCTTCCCTACTATGCTCTTGGAGCTTTAGGCAGAGTTGTGGGACTCAAGAACAACTTAAAGATGTGAAGAAACAAGAAAAGCTCACAGCAACCCGACTGAAGAAGACAGTTTCTTCTTCAGAAATTTTTCTCTCAAAATTCTGTATTCTCCTTCTCTAACAACTCCAATCTTCTTTATATATATTAGATGAACATGCAAAGAGATGGAGTGCATGGCTTGCAGCTCATGCTTGGAGAATCAAAGTAGAGAAGATAATGACTTTTGTGTGAGCATAAAGATGATGGTAATGGAGAAAACTCATTTTCCATTTTGTGCAACCATACAAACGATTTTCTGTTTTCTTTTTAAAACATAAAATGATTTTAAACCATTTTAATTCAAAAATTGATTTTCTTAAATTAATTTTATAAATTAATTTTTGAACAATAATCATCTTTATATATTTAAATCATATTTAAATATTTATTCTCTTGTTCCGTTTAATTTGAACGTTTCAAATTAATTTCTCAAACTACCTTAAAGCTTATCCATTTACTAGCTAGTAGGGGAACTTCGCGATCTACAGATCATAGGCTCCAATGATTTGAGATTAATCAGCTAAACTCATTAGTCTGATCTAACCCTCATTCGTTAACTAATAGGACTCCACTATAGCCCATAGTTGAACTCCCCTCACTGTAGATATATTATGTCCACTTAATAACCATAATCAATAAGTCGATCCTTCACAGGTTGTTCATAATCACAGCTAGGTCAAAACTATCATTTTACCCCTGTGACTACATCTTGTTCCTTAAGTTCCTACTGATCCTCTAATGAAAAATTCTGATTCATAATCTCTATCAATCAAATCCTTTCTCTATCATGAAAAGGCGGAGCCCCGATTGTTCAAGACCTAGAGTCAGTACTTAAGAGAACAACCTATCTGCTAACCCTAAATAGGGTAGGAGTGAATTCCATCTTGCAAGGCTATGTTCACAGCTATTCATCCGGTCTTATCCCCAAAATGGTAAGCTTATTGAGTAGTGTTGTTCGACTACTCTCACCGTTTGCAGATCAAAGGATAATTTTGAACAAACAGGAGTTCATAACTAGCTCAGGATTAAGATCGAGTTAACCTAGGTTATATAATAAATGAAAGTCAGTTTTAACAGTAAACGGTCGTTATAAAGAAAAGTGACTATTTTCATGGTCCAATCTATATGCAAACTCATTGCATAGGATGCCCCCACTCTCATGTCTCAACATGAACGATTTGTGGATCAAATCGCTTGTAGCACCTTACAACTTCTTGTAACAACTACAAAGGGGGCCGCATCCAATAGTGTTACCAGGATGAGATACCCAATTTCATCCATATACTCATTAGACCATTTAGGCTATATATTGTCAACTTGATCCTGTTTATATCACTACATAAAGTTACAGCATTTAGACTATAGCCAAGGATGCGTTTATTGGATTTTCATAATAAGATGCAAAATCAACAAGTCATTGTTATTGATAAAATAGAATGTTTAACACGAACTGCGAGTTCTAGGACATTCCAAACAATTTCCCACTTGGCCTAAAACTCCAGTGAGAAAAAATATATACAATATAATGTTGAGATATATAATGGAAAAAATACAATAAACTAGGGCATCTACAATACCATAAACATTCTCCCACTTGCCCTAGATTACACTACTTGGAGTCCTAGTCCCACTAGGTGGCCCTCGAATACTTTAGCCGAAAGGGTCTTGGTGAATGGATCGACAAGGTTGTCTTCAGAGACTATCTTTATGACGAGCACATCTCCTCTATGTACAATCTCCCGGATGAGATGGTACTTTCGTTCAAGTGTTTTCCACGCTTGTGACTCCTGGGTTCCTTTAAGTTAGCAACTGCACTACTATTGTCACAATACAGTGTGATAGGCAGGTGCATATTTGGAACAACTTCCAAATCAGCTAAGAATTTGCGTAGCCATACGGCTTCCTTAGCAGCTTCACATGCAGCCACGTTTCTGCTTCCATTTGGTGGAGTCAGTGATTACACTTTGCTGATGCTTCTCCAAACTATAGCTCCTCCGTTAAGAGTGAAAACTGATCCTGAAGAATCTACGTCAGTCTGAAAATCAGAATCAGTGTATCCCATAAGGATCAAATCCTTAGGTCCATACACAAGCATATAGTCCCTCGTTATCCTAAGATACTTGAGGATATTTTTTACAGCGGTCCAATGACCGTGTCCAGGATTAGATTGGAACCTTCTAACGATTCCAACTGCAAAACATATGTCGGGACGTGTACACAACATAGCGTACATCAAACTCTCAACTGTAGAAGCATATGGAATTTTGTTCATCTCCTTCATCTCTTGAGGTGTCTTAGGACATTGTTCATTCAACAAATGAATTCCATGCATGAAAGGTAATAAACCTTTCTTGGAATTTTGCATATTATACCTTGACAACATCTTGTCAATATAAGATGTCTGAGATAGTGCTAATGTTCTATTCTTTCGGTCTCGAAAGATTTGTATTCCTAGAACATACTGAGCATCACCCAAATCTTTCATTTGGAACTGTGATGCTAACCATCTCTTTACATCAGCTAGAAAGCTTGTCTCATTCCCAATGAGCAAGATATCATCAACGTACAGAACTAAGAATGCTATAGTTTTATTGACTATCTTTTTGTATACACAAGGTTCATCAATGTTCTGTTCAAAGTCATAAGATTTGATCGCAATGTCAAATCTTATATTTCAGGATCTGGATGCTTGTTTCAATCCATAAATTTACCAATTAAGCTTACAGACTTTCTGTTCTTATCCTGTTTCAACAAACCCCTCTGGTTGAGACATAAAAATACTTTCATCAAGATAGTCATTCAGAAAAGCTGTCTTGACATCCATTTTCCATATTTCATAGTCATATTATGTGACAATGACAAGAAGTATTCTTATTGATTTAATCATGGCAACAGAAGAAAAAGTTTTTTCATAATCAACTCCTTCTTTTTGGGTAAAACCCTTTGCCACGAGCCTGGCTTTATAGGTCTGTACCTTGCCAATTTGGTCTCATTTTCTCTTGTAGATCCATTTACAACCTATAGGTGTAACACCTTATGGTTGATCTACAAGTTCCCAGACTGAGTTGAAGTACATAGACTCCATTTCATCGTCCATGGCTTTTATCCATTGTTCCCTGTCAACATCTTCCATTGCCTTCATAAAGGTTAATGGATCCTCTAAACCATCATCTTGTATGATGTCTTGAGTTTCTGTTAAACCCATGTAGCGTTCAGGTTGTTGAATAACCCTCCCACTACGATGAGGCATTCCCAATTCTTGGGATAGATGTGATGGGACAACAACCGTTGTTGATAGACCAGCTTGATCAACAACTCTTGTTGATTTTTCTGTAGTATCTTTAGACAGTTCTTGCAATATTAGTTTACTTCGAGGTAGATGATTTTTAATATGATCCTCTTCCAAGAAAGTTGCATTTGTCGATACAAACACTTTATCTTCTTGGGGATCATAAAAGTATCCTCCTTTTGTTTCCATGGGATATCTTACAAATAGGTATAATTTTGAACGTGTGTCTAATTTTTTAGGATTCTGAACCAACACGTGTGCTGGACAACCCCAAATATAGAAATGATGTAAACTTGCTTTGCATTCTTTTCACAATTGATATGTGTTTCTAAAACACTTTTGGATTGAACAATGTTCAGAACATAAACTGCAGTCTGTACTGCATATCCCCAAAAGGATTAAGGTAATTGAGCATAATTCATTATAGACCAAACCATGTCTAACAAGGTTCAATTTCTCCTTTCTACAACACCATTTTGTTGTGGTGTTCCAGGTGCTGTGAGTTGGGATTGAATTCCATGATCTACTAGATAGTTCTGGAATTGCAAATCCATATACTCACCACCTCGATTCGAAGTGTTTTAATTCTTTTATTTAACTGATTTTTAGTCTCAGCCTTAAATGCTTTGAACTTTTCAAGAGTTTCAAATTTGTGACTGATTAAGTAAATATAGTCATATCGAGAGTAATCGTCAATAAAACTAACGAAGTATTGATATCCTCCTCGAACTTTACCATTCATCGGACCACAAAGGTCTGAATGTATAAGTTCAAGAGGTTCTTTGACACGAAGACCTTTGTCAGAAAAAGATCTTTTCGTCATTTTTCCCTCAAGACATGATTCACATGGAATAGGAAACTGTCTTCTAACTGATTTAGATGACCGTTTTTTTACCAATCTCTCAATCCTATTGAGATTAATGTGACCAAGCCTGAGGTGCCAAAGATAGGAGTTAGGAGAAATTTTTCTACTTTTTATTATGAGTTTTAGTTGTTTTAAACATCTCTATATTTAAAATAGCTTTTACTTCCGTTGGTTGTAATATGTATAAGTCATTTGCAAGTCTAACAGAACAAATATGAACACCTCTTGAATTAACAAACACTTCATTATATTCAAAAGATACAATGTACATATTTTCTAAAAGACAAGAAATGGAGATCAGATTTCTTTTCATCTTAGGTACAAAGAACATATTCTTGAGTAAGATAAAAGAATCTCAAAAAAACAATTTCACATCTCCCACTGCTTCAGCTGAAATGACTTCACCTGTGCCCACCTTAAAAGTCATCTCATATTCAGAAAGTCTTCTCCAATAACTAGTTTCCTGTAGAAAAGTACAAAAATGATTAGTGGTGCCTGAATCTAATATACAGGTAAGGTGAGAATTTTCCACTATACATGTTTTAACAACTAGTAAATTATATTTACCATTTTATTCTTTTCTGCTTTCTTTTCAGCCAGATACTTTGGGCAATTACGCTTCCAATGCCAAACCTCTCCACAATGGAAACATTTTCCCTTGGGAGTTTTGTTTTTGTTTTTCTTCACAACAATTTTCTTTTTCCCTTTTCCTTTCTTTTTCATCTGTACGGTTTTATCTTTAGAAGAACAAGGACCAGCTTTCTTATCATTGACGGGTTTCATACCAGACGTAGACCCTTTGTAAAACTTTTTCGGTTTAGAAATAACATTTATTTCCTTTTCCTTGAGTTTCATCATCAATTGATAATTTTGCAATTCATTCAACAATGTCGTTAAGTTATAAGTGATTTTGTTCATGACAACATTTGTCCTGAACGGCAGATAGCTCTCGGGAAGAGATTCCAGTATCATGCTCATTTGACTTGTTTCGTCTATCATACCCCGTGAGCCTCTACGATGTTAAAATAGACCATCATGTCGAGAACATGTTATCTCACGTTGGTCTCATTCTTCATACATGTCATATACACATATTTGATAGCTTCATGTCTAACAGACGATAACGGTTGTCCGAACATCTCTTGTAATGATGCCATGATCTCACGAGTTGTGGGCATGACTTCATGTTTCTTGTTGAGTACATCAGATATACTCGTCAAGATATAGGCCCAAGCTTTTTCGTTCGTCCTTACCCACCTATCATAAACATCCCAAACATTTCATGTCGCCGTTGAACTAGGAACTGGAGGATGCTTCTCCGTTAACACAAACCTCAAGTCATCTACTACTAATATAGTATTGATATTTGATTTCCAATCGAGTAACCCTCTCCGTTAAATTTTTCAGAAGCAAGCAGTTGTATAATCGAGTTCGACATTGCTGAAACATTTTAAACAAATTCTATTTATGAGGCCTTTGTTTGCTTGTTTATGCCGAAACTAAAACCATATCAGTATGTGTTTAATTATTTATGTATGTGAGGTATGTTTTAATTAAATAAATCTTGTATGTGCATACAGTATACCATGTAGATTTAAAATCCCACCATAGGAAGCATGTTACATGCATTGAAAGTATGTTATAAATAACATATATAGTATGCATGTTTAGGGTTTCTTTTATTTAATATAAATGTTATATTAAATATTGAATGTCTTTGATGTATGTTATGGATGTTCAACATGTCTAAAATTTTGTAAGTTATTACAAAATTGTTGGACGGTACCAATACGCAGCAGAAGCGACGAGGATCGATAAGCACTATAATTGATTAATTTTGGCAGAAATAAAAACATGTTATAGCAGAATTTAATGGGTTTCACGACATACCTTTGAAGAACCTTTGAAATCTCGATTTCAAGCTGCTAATTCCTCCAAATCTTTATGTAGACAACCACAAGATCTTCCCTACTATTCTCTTAGTGCTCTAGATTGAGTTGTGGGACTCAAAATAAGCTGGAATCAAAGGAAACTTGGAGAATGCTCACAGCAACAACCCAAAGGAAGAACACCTTCTTCACACGAATTTTTAGCTAAAATTCTATCGGTTGCATTGTTCCAAAATCACTCCAATCTTTTCAATATATTGCAGATTATCATGCAAAGAGATTTGCTGCATAGGATGCAACTCATGTTTGCAGTAAATGAAGCTTGAAGATAATGAGTTGTTTGTGAGCTACTTTGAAGATGAAGTTGAAAAATCCTATTTTTCCTTATGTATTTTCTATTTCCAAAATCCAAAATTGATTTTAAATTCACATTTGATTTAAAAATCAAAATTTATTAATTTTACAAATTAATTCATAAATTGATTTTCTAATAAAATTAATAAATAATTATTTAAACAATTTACATAATTCTAATCAATTTAATATTCAATATTAAATTAATTTTACACAAATCCATCTTCATATATTTAAATATATATTCTCTAATTTCATTTGATTCTAATTTGAACGTTTCAAATTAATTTATCATGTTACTCTAGAGCTAATCCATTTTCGAGCTAGTAGGGGAACCTCGTGGACCTATAGATCATGGGCTCCAATGATCCGAGATTAATCGACTAAACACATTAGACTGATCAAACCCCCATTCGTTAACTAATGGGTCACTTCACTAAAGCCCATAGTTGATCTCCCCTCACCGTAGATATATTATGTCAGCCGATATAACCATGATTAGTAAGTCAACCTTTCACAGGTTGTTCATAATAACGGTTGGGTTGAATCTCTGTTTTACCCCAAAAATTACCTTTTGTTCCTTAATTCCTCACTGATCCCCTAATAAGCAATTGTTTTGTGATCCAATCAACAAAACCGAATCCCTCTCGGGCCAGTGAGAGGGCGGGGCCCCTTGTTCAAGACCCAGAATCAACATTTAAAGGAACAAACTTTCTACTATCCCTAAAAGTGAGTAGGAGTGAATTCCATCGTGTACCTTATGTCCCCAGCTATCTTTCTAGTCTTACCCCTGAAATGGGAGGTTATTGAGTCGGCGCTGTTGAGTCAACCCTCACCTATTCAAATCTAAGGATAATTCCAAATAAACAAGAGTTCATAGTTAGCTCGGGATTAAGGTCAAGTTACCTAGGTCATCACTTTGAAATAGTCAGTCTTAAATAGTAAACAGCATTACAAAGTAAGGATGATTAATTTCGTGGTCCGATCTTGTACAAACCCTTTTGCACAAGGACACCCTCACTCCTCATGTCCCAACATGAACAAACAAGGATCACTTCGTTTGTAGCACTTTACAACTTTTTGTAAGAACTACAGAGCAGGTCGTATACCCAACCTTATTTATATACTATAGATCATTTTGACTATTTACTCGACCCTGATCCACCTTTATATCTCCACATAAAGTTCAAGTACTCATCTAATAGTTAAGGGACTTTTAGGTTTATTGAATTTCTATTAAGCAAAACATCTATTCAATAAAAATTTATTGACTTTTTCAAAATAAGTTCCATTGTTTACAAACCACGAGTTTTAGGATATAAATCCCAACAAAAATTGGGTTACACATTTTAAATCCATAACAAATAAAAGTTGCATGCTCACGTAGGTTAACCACTCATTTTAATAGTTAAAATAGGTCGTTAAACTTATAAAACTTGGGTTACAAACTCAACCGGTATATAATCATGTCGAAGGTTGGAGGTATTTAAGTTGACGGTCTATGGAACACCTCCTACCTAGGGATTATGGCCGAATTATTAAGTGTTCTTAACTAGTTTTATGAACAATACGTGAGTGATGTGGGGTTTTAAAACTAGTTTATCACCTAGACATTGTAAGTTGAATCCAGTTATAAACATTATACTTGGATAAATATCTAGACTTAGGTTGTTTAATTAGCCGAAACAAACCTACGAAATGTATACCCCGTTTAATTGTTAGAACACTTTAGTCGGAGTGTAATAACATATACGATATGCTATTAGAACACTTCAGTGAAAATCAAATAACGTATATGATATGTTAGAACACTTCAGTGGGAGACTAATAAACATATATGATATGATTATTTCTAGCTCTCATGTCCCTAAGAGTTCACGATCGACATTTATGTGGCACTTCGTGTCACCCTGGGAGTGACCTCCATATGGAAATGTTGAGTTTTATGTCCTAAAAACTCGCAGTTTGTAAAATGACAAACATTTTCTATAATCAATATACTTATTATTGATTTCATAAAATTGTATGAAAGTCTAAATCCAATAAACAAAGACCCGTGACTATTGTATGACTACTTAAACTTTATGTGGAGACATAAGAGTGGATCAGGTTCGAGTAAATAGTCAAAATGATCTATGGTACATGAATAAGGTTGGGTACCTTATTCTGGTAACACCGTTGGATGTGGCCTACTCTGTAGCTGTTATAAAGAGTTGTAAAGTGTTACATACGATATGATCCTACTTCGTACATGTTATGACATGAGGAGTGGGGGCGTCCTATGCAATGAGTTTGCATAAGATCGGACCAAAAAATAAGTCATTCTTACTTTATAACGTTGTTTACTATATAAGACTGACTATTTCACCTAGATGACCTAGGTAACTCGATCTAAATCCTAAGCTAACTATGAACTCCTGTTTGTTCGGGATTGCCCTTAGATTTGCATAGATGAGGGTTGTCTCAACAGCGCCAGCTCAATAAGATTCTCATTTCAGAGGTAAGACCGAATAGATAGCTGGGGACATAGGGTACAAGACGAAGTTCATACCTACCCGATTTAGGGATAGAAGAAAAGTTGTTCTCTCAAGTACTGAATCCAGATCCTGAACAAGGGGCCCCACCCTCTCACTGGGTTGAGAGAGTTTGGTTTAGTGATTGGATCATAAACCAGTTGTTCATTAGAGGATCAGTAGGAACTTGAGGAATAAGACGTAATCTGGGGGGTAAAACAGATATTTGACCAAGCCGTTATTACAAACAACCTGTGAAGGGTCGACTTGCTGATTATGGTTAAATCATGTGGACATAATATATCTACAGTGAGGGGACTGCAACTATGGGTTTTAGTAGACTGACCCATAAATTAACGAATGGGGACTAATCTGGTCTAATGAGTTTAGCCAATTAATCTCGGAACGTTGGAGCCCATGATCTATAGGTCCGTGAGGTCCCCCTACTAGCTCGTAACATACTAGCTCTAGAATAGCGTGATAAGTTAATTTGAAACGTTCATATTAGGATTAAGGGAATTAGTAATTATATGAGAAATAATTACGTGTTTAATTTGAGAATTAAACAGAATAGGATAATTTATATTTAAATATGATTTAAATATATAAAGATGAATGTGTGTAAAAAAATAATTTAATATTTGATATTAAATTAATTAAGTTTTATTTAAAAACTAAATTATGAAATTAATTTTATTTTTTAATTTAAAATCAACATAGATTTTAAAAATCAAGTTTTGATTTTTGATAAAATTGGAAAATAGAAAATCGAAATACAAAATGAAAAAAACCTTGTTTTCCATTATCCGTCCTAACTTGCTCACACGAAAGCCATCTTCTTTGCCTTGTCTTTCTCCAAGCATGAGCTGCAACTAATGCAACTCTCTCCCTTGCATGTTGATCTACAATATAATAAAGAGATTGGAGTGAAATTCGGGCATGCAATCAAGAAAGAATTTTAGAAAAAATTCGGGTTGAAGAAAGGGTTCTTCAACAAGATTGCTGCAGTGAGCATTTCTCCTTCATCCCTTGGTTCAAGCTTGTTTTGAGACCCACAACTCAATCTAGAGTACCAAGAGAATAGTGGGGAAGATCTTAAGCTGGTCTGCAATAAGATTTGGAGAAGATTGCAGCTGGAGATCGAGTTTTGAAAAAATTCTACAAGAGGTATGTCTTGAAACTCACTAATTTTCTGCAAGAGCATGCTTTATATTTTTCCAACATTAGTGAATTAGAGTGCTTAGATGATTCTTGTGCTTCCGTTGTTGCTGATACAATCCTACAATTCGTATTAGAGCATCATATAAGCATTCAATTTGGTTTAATTTGGTTTGGTGGGTGTTTTATATGTGAAACCAATGCACTGATATAGTTTTTTGAGTTTTGGCATTTTAATTCTCTTTAATTTCTCATTTAAATTTGTAATTAGCTCTTGTTTGATGAGCTTTTATGTGTTAGCAAGAGTATGTACTTTATTTGGAGTATTAGAGTTTAAATTAAGATGTAATTGAAGAAACAAGCAAAGAAGGTCGAGCTGCTGTTCCAATTTTTTAGCTTCTGCTCAAAATCGTTGTTGAGGTTCAGTTGCTAAGCAATCGTCTAGTTCCAGGTGTTACACAATGTGAAGAAAAGCTAAACGATCGTATAGCAACGAGCGTTGTTCATTGTGATGTTGAATGCTAGACGATCGTGTACCTACGGGAGCTAAATGATGCGTTCAATTTTCTATACGATCGTTTAGCTTTGGCATGGGAACTAAACGATACATTAAATTTGCTATACGATGGCACTACACGATCGTGTAGCTGCGCACGCACTAAGCGATACGATGAAGTGCTATGCGATAGTGCTGAGAGATTGTTTAGATGTGGAGCTAACCAATCATGTAGACAATGAGCTAAGCAATGCGATGATGTTCTATATGATAGAGCTAAGTGATCGTTTAGTTACGGCAGATACTAAACGATGACATGAAGCGCTAGGTGATGGTGTTAAGTGATCGTGTGGTTTTATACGATAGAGCTAAGCAATCGTTTAGCTTTGGCAAACATTAAGCGATCATGTAGTTCTATACGATAAAGCTAAGTGATCGTTTAGTTGTGGCAAACACTAAGCGATCGTGTACCTATTACAACACAAGGCGATGGAGCTAGACGATTTCCTTCAGCGCTACACGATCGGCCTTAGCAAGATTTTGAGGTTGGACCAAGAGCAGCCGATCCGATCGGTTTTCTGAAGATCCAATCTGGTTCAGCCAAAGTGTTTTTGGCTGGTTTGGTTCAGACTCATCCAGTCCGGTCAAGATGCTTGGGTTCGGTTTGGAGCGGTTCGAGCGGTTCAATGATGGTTTTGAAGCTATTTGTAATAGTTAGGCTTTTGTTTGCTTGTTTATGCCAAAACTAAAACCATATCAGTCTATGTTTAATTATTATACATTTGATGCATGTTATAATTAAACAAATCTTGTATGTGCATACAGTATGCCATTTAGATTTAAAATCCTACCATAGGAAGCATGTTATATGCATTGAAAATATGTTATTATTTGTTATAATATATAGTATGCATGTAAGGGTTTCTTGTATTTAATATAAGTGTTATATTAAATACTGAATGCCTTAATGTATGTTATGGATGTTTAGTATGTCTAAAGTTTTATAAGTTGTTATAAAATTGGGCTAGAAATTTAAAATCCATAAACAATAGTTGCATGCTCATGTAGGTTGATCACCTGTTTTAATAGTTAAAACTTATAAAACCTAAGTTACAAACTCAACCGGTATATGATCATGTCTAACGTTGGGGGACTTTGACAATTTACGGAACACCTCCTACCTGGGGATTTTAGTCGAATTATTGAGCGTGGTAACCGGTTTTATGAGCATACGTGAGTGATGTGAGGTAATAAAATGGTTTATCATCTAGATATCGTAGGTTAAAATCCAATTATAAGAGTTATAGTTGGATAAACCACATAGATTTAGGGTTTTTTTATTAGCGAAAAAGAACCTAAGTATAAATCTACCCAATAGAACACTTCAGTGATAGTTTAATAACTTCTGTATGATAGAGTTAGGAGAAAACTTCAGTGGGAGATTAATAACTTATACGATATGTTATTATTAGCTCTCACGTCTATAAGAGTTCACAATCCAGATTTAAGTGATACTTTGTGTCATCCTGGGAGTGACCTCCCTTCGGAAAGTATTTTTTAGCTTAAATCTAGATTTCGGTGAATAAGAGGAAGTTGGTCGAACATAAATCAATTATTCGATAAATAGATTTCAACTGTCACATCTCCTCATAGTTTACACCGTGAGATCCATATGACGCTTCGTGTCACCCTGGGAGTGACCTCCCTACGGAAAGTGTTTTGTATGAGTCAATATCAAGGTAAACAGAGGAAGTATTTCATAGTAAATGTTGAAGGATATGTGTCAGTATATCCTACGGTCTCCTCCATTAGTCTGAACCGTGAGATTCCTATGTTGCGCCTGCTGGTTAGCTTTAAGCGGCCTTTTACTAGTCGTTTAGCGACGGCTATCCCTACGGAGGGTTGTAACATAGGATTCGGAACAACCCAGGCTTCAGTAAAACGAATAGGGTTTTATAGTTCCATCTTGGATATTGTCTTCTATTTCGAAGACAAGTTCATACCATCCTATAAGATCTTAAAATAGGGGTCACACTTACAAGAATTACTAAGTTGTTAGTAAAGATCTAGACTGAAAACGATAACTAAATGACTATAGAAATAATAGTTATTCCGGAGACAATAGGAATAAGAGTTATTCCACGGATAGTGTTTGGTCAAAATTGTTTGTTTCAGCGAAGAAGTATATGACTGCCCCTCGGTAGTACATATTCAGACTCACTAAAGTATCGTTGCAAATAAATAATGGTTATGGGTACATTATTACTTTTTGTTAAAATTGATTTTTGATTTAGTTATAATTTGCTAATTAGAATTTGTTTGAATTTTATCAGCATGTCGAATTCCTCTAGAATACTCACTTCCGATTTAAATAACAGTAAAATTAAATCAATAAACAAATTACTAGCGATTGATTACACCAAAATATTTTTAACAGAGGATTGTCCTCTATCTCTTAACTCATCTGAAATTATGAATTATGTAGATGAGAGTGCAGAATTCGAACAACAAGATAAATATGATTTACTTGTTATCGAAGAATGTTTAGTGAAAAACGATAAAATCTAGATAATTGATTCAGGTGCCGCTAATCATGTTTGTACTATCTCACAGGAAACAAGTTCCTGGAGACAGGTGACAGAAGGTGAAACAATCTTTAAGGTAGGGACCAGGGAGATTGTTTCAGCCAAAGTAGTGGGAGATATGAAGTTATTTTAGGAGATAAGTACATTTATTTGGAAAATATATATTATATTCCTTCTATGAAAAGGAATCTAATATCTATCTCTTGTTTCTTAGAGCAAAATTATAAAGTTTATTTCGAAAATGATGAAGTGTTCATCGATATAGGAAATAAACAGATTTGCTCTGCAAAATTAGAAATTAACTTGTACATGTTAAAACCAACTAAGGTCAACGCTGTTTTGATATATAGAGATGTTTAAAACTGCTGAGACTCATAAGAAAAAGAAAATTTCTCCAAATGCCTATCTTTGGCAATTGAGACTGGGTCACATAAATCTCAATAGGATTGAGAGATTAGTTAAAAGCAGTCATCTAAATAAATTTGAAGACAGTTTATTACCACCATGTGAGTCCTGTCTCGAGGGTAAAATGACAAAAAGATCTTTTTCTAGAAAAGGTCATAGAGCCAAATAACCCCTAGAGCTAATTCATTCGGATCTTTGTGGGCCCCTAAATGTTAGAGCGGGAGGATGGTATGAATATTTCATCAAATTTATAGATGATTATTCCAGGTATGGGCATGTTTACCTGATGCGCCAAAAGTCTGAAACTTTGAAAAGTTCAAAGAATATATGGTTGAGGTTGAAAACCAATTAGGTAAAAAGATTAAAACACTTCGATCAAATCGAGGTGATGAGTATATGGACATTGATTTCCAGAACTATTTGATAGTATATGAATTCAGTTTCAACTCACAGTCCCTGGCACATCTCAGCAGAACGGTGTGGCAGAAAGGAGAAACAGAACCTTATTGGACATGGTTCGTTCCATGATGAGTTACGCTCAGTTACCAAATTCCTTTTGGGGACACGCAGTTGAGACTGCGGTGTATATTTTGAATATGATTCCCTCGAAAAGTGTTTCTGAAACACCTTATGAGATTTGGAGAGGATGTAAAGGAAATTTTTATCACTTTAGGATTTTGGGTTGTCCAGCACATGTGTTGGTACAAAATCCTAAAAAGTTGGAACACTGTTCAAAAGTGTGCCTATTTGTAGGCTACCCAAAAAAGACAAGAGGTGGTTTTTTTTATGATCCTCAGAAAGATAAGGTATTTGTATCGAAAAATGCAACTTTCCTGGAGGAAGACTATATAAAGAATCATCAACCTCCCAGTAAGCTAGTAATAGAAGAAATGTCCAAAGAAATGACAAGTGTATCAATAAGAGTTGTTGATAGAGCAGGTCCATCAACAAGAGTTGTTGATGAAACTGAGACTGCACATCCTTCTCAAGAGTTGAGAATGTCTCGTCGTAGTGGGAAGGTTGTGCAATAGCCTGATCGGTACAGGGGTTTAACTGAAACTCAAGTCATCATACCAGATGATGGTTTAGAGGATCCATTGTCTTTTAACCAAACAATGAATGATGTAGATAAAGACCAATGGATTAAAGCCATGGACCTTGAAATGGAATCTATGTATTTCAATTCTGTCTGAGATCTTGTAGATCAACCTCAAGGGTTAAAACCCATCGGTTGCAAGTGGATCTACAAGAGAAAACAAGACCAAACTCGTAAGGTACATACCTACAAAGCTAGACTTGTGGCAAAATGGTTTACCCAAAGAGAAGGGGTAAATTTTGAAGAAACCTTCTCCCCAGTTGCGATGATAAAGTCTATTAGAATACTCTTGTCCATAGCCACATTTTATGATTATGAAATATGGCAAAGGGATGTCAAGACAACTTTTCTGAATGGCTATCTTGAAGAGAGTATCTACATATCTTAACCAGAAGGGTATATACAGCAGGGTCAAGAGCAAAAAGTTTGCAAGCTTAATCGATCCATTTATGGATCAAAATAAGCTTCTAGATCCTGGAATTTGAGATTCGACGTTGCGATCAAATCTTATGGCTTTGAACAAAATGTTGACGAACCTTGTGTAAACAAGAAAATCGTCAACAAACCTATCGTTCTTCTGGTATTATATGTTGGTGATAATCTACTCATTTGGAATGAGGTAAAATATTTAGCTGACGTTAAGAGATGTTGGCTTCACAATTTCAAATGAAAGATTTGGGAGAAGTATAGTATGTGCTTGGAATCCAAATAATTCGGAATCGCAAGAGCAGAACATTAGTATTATCTCAGGCATCTTACATAAACATGATGTTATCTAGGTATAAAATGCAAAATTCTAAGAAAGGATGTTTACCTTTCAGACATGGAATTTAATTGTCTAAGGAACAAAGTCCTAGGACATCTTAAGAGGTTGAGGAGATGAATCGAATTTCATATGCATCAGCAGTAGAGAGTTTAATGTATGCAATGTTATGTACTCGTCTTGATATATGCTACACGTAGGAATTGTCACCAGATTTCAGTCTAATCCTGGACATGATTATTAGACTGTTGTTAAAAACATTCTCAAGTATCTTCGGAAAACGAGAGATTATATGCTCGTGTATGGTGCTAAGGATCTGATCCTTACTGGATACACTAATTCTGACTTTCAGACCGATATTGATTCAAGGAAACCAACTTCGAGGGGACATATGGTGCAAGACGAAATAGATATTGACTCAATAAGACTCCCATTTCAGGTGTAAGACCGAATAGATAACTAGGGACATAGGGTGCAAGATGGAGTTCATACCTACCCGATTTAGGGATAGGAGAAATGTTGTTCTCTCAAGTACTGAATCTAGGTCTTGAATAAGAGGCCCCACCCTCTCACTAGGTTGAGAGAGATTGGTTTAGTGATTGGATCACAAACCAGTTGTTCATTAGAGGATCAGTAGGAACTTGAGGAATAAGACGTAATCTCGGGGGTAAAACAAATATTTGACCCAGCCATTATTACGAACAACCTATGAAAGGTTGACTTTCTAATTATGGTTAAATCATGTGGACATAATATATCTACAGTGAGGGTAGTGCAACTATGAGCTTTAGTGGCGTGACCTATTTATTAACAAATGGGGATTAATCTGGTCTAGTGGGTTTAGCCAATTAGTCTCGGATCGTTGGAGCCCATGATCTATAGGTCCGCGAGGTCCCCCTACTAGCTCGTAACGGACTAGCTCTAGAATAGCGTGATATGTTAATTTGAAACGTTCAAATTAGGATTATGGGAATTAGTAATTCTATAAGATATAATTACGTCTTTAATTTGAGAATTAAACGGAATAGGAGAATTTATATTTCAATATGATTTAAATATATAAAGATGGATGTGTGTAAAAATTAATTTAACATTTGATATTAAATTAATTAAATTTTATTTAAAAATTAATTTTATTTTTCAGTTTAAAATCAAAATATATTATAAAATCAAGTGTTGATTTTTTATAAAATTGGAAAATAGAAAATCAAAACACAAAATGGAAAAACCTTGTTTTCCATTATCCATTCTAACTTTCTCACACAAAAGCCGTCTTCTTTGCCTTGTCTTTCTCCAAGCATGAGCTACAACTCTCTCCCTTGCATGTTGATCTGCAATATAATGAAAAGATTGGAGTGAAATTCGGGCATACGATCAAGAGAGACTTTTAGAGAAATTTCGAGTTGAAGAAAGAGTTCTTCAACAAGATTGCTACAGTGAACATTTCTTCTTCATTCCTTAGTTCAAGCTTGTTTTGAGTCCCACAACTCAATCTAGAGCACCAAGAGAATAGTGAGGAAGATCTTGAGGTGTTCTGCAACAAGATTTGGAGAAGATTACAGCTGGAGATCGATCTTTGAAGAAGTTCTACAAGAGGTATGTCTTGAAACTCACTTGTTTTCTGCAATAGCATGCTTTATATTTTGTCAAAATTAGTGAATTAGAGTGCTTAGATGATCCTTGTGCTTCTACTGTTGCTGATACAATCCTACAGGAAAGTGTTTACATGGATCGAGATTTTAGTGAATGGGGGAAGTTGTTCACTTTAAAATCAAATATGATATTTTCGATTTTAAAATTTTCACGTTCTCAAGATGTTTACACCAAAAGGTTCATGCGGAACTTTGTGTCACCCTAGGAGTGGCCTCCATATGGAAAGTGTTTTTGTGAATTGATCATGGTAAAGGAGGGGAAGTTGTTCAATGGAAAATCAGATATATTATATATTGATTTCAATTCTCACGTCCCTACATAATTCCCACTGTGAGATCCATGCAGCACTTTGTTTCGATTATTCCTTGAATGCTCCATTCGGAAAGTGTTCGTCATAGATCAAGACCAAAGCGAATAAGGAAAGTAGTTCATAGTAAGTAGGTGAAGGATATGTATTAACATATCCTACAATCTCTTGTATAGGTTTGAACCGTGAGATTCCTATGTTGCGCCTGTTTGTCGTCTTTAAGTTGGCCTCTCTAGTCGTTTAACGACGGCTATCCCCACGGAGGATTTTAACATAGGATTCAGAACAACTCAAACTCTAGAAATGGATAGGATTTCTAAAGTCGATTTCAACTTTGTCTTTCCAACTTTGGGAGCATCGTTGGGATCAGACTTCTGAGGTCTAAAAATAGAGGGTTACACTTACAGAATTACTAAAGAGTTAGTAATTTCTGACAAAAAATGGTAGCTAAATGACTATTGGAATATGAGTTATTCTGGAGATGATGTTTAGTCAAGAATGTCTATCTACAGTATTGTTGCAAAAATAATCTTGGGTATATTATTACTTTGTTAAAATTTGATTGAATTTAAAAAGAAATTCACTTGTAATTTATTTATATTTTTCAGAATGACGAATGCACTTGTACAATTGTTGGCGTCTGATAAACTAATAGGGGATAATTATGCAACCTGGAAATCAAATTTGAATACTATACTGGTGATAGACGATTTACGATTCGTTTTAATAGAGGATTGTCCTTCCTTTCCTAGCTTTAATGCAAACCGAACTGTTTGGGATGCCTACGATAGATAAATCAAAGCGAATGATAAAGCTCGTGGCTATATCCTCGCCAGTATATCTGATGTCTTGGCGAAGAAACATGAGGATATAGGTACTGCTAAAGAGATTATGGAATCTCTACGAAGGATGTTCGGGCAACCGACCTTTTCCCTAAGGCGTGATGCTATTAAGAATGTTTACAATTGCTGCATGAAAGAGGGGACCTCTGTTCGTGAACATGTCCTGGACATGATGGTCCACTTCAATGTGGCGGAAGTAAATGGTGTTATCATTGACGAGAGAAGTCAATTCGGTTTATTCTAGAATCTCTTATGAATAGTTTTCTGCAGTTCTGCACGAACGCGTTAATGAATAAAATTGAATACAGCTTGACTACTCTTTTGAATGAGTTATAGGCTTACCAGACAATAGTGAGAGCTAAAGGTCTGGAACCGGAAGTACACGTTACTACTTCTGAGAAGAGAGAATGTCCTCCAAAACGCCTGATGTTGCTTCCTCTTCATAGAATAAAAGTATTCTTGTTAAGAATAGCTAAGGGAAAGGGAAGAAGAAACCCGCTGGGAGAAAAGGCAAGAATAATGTTGCAGACAAAGGAAAGTATTTCCACTGCAACGAGGAAGAGCACTGGAAGAGGAATTTCCCTCAGTACCTTGCTGAGAAGAGAGTAGAGAAAGCACAATAGGCAAACTAGTTCCTGGACTACGTGCTTAGCTTAACCAGTGGGAGATGTTGTTGTCTAATGATAATCTTATTTTATTTTTTTAGCACGTAAAGAAAAGATTGTATATATTTTTGTTGTGAATGAAATGTTCATTTTCGAAAATTATGTTTGTTCTATCCGATAGCAACTTTTATTAAAGAACCAACCTAGTTAAAAGCCATTTGTCAATATTCAGATATTTTAAACGGCTAGAAATCAATTAAGGAAAGTAGTTATTTAACATAAATGATAAGTTTAGAACACTTGAAACATTCAAAGTGTATAAAACTTGTTAGGTAAAATAAAACAAAAATACTTTGATTGGGTCAAAGTATAGAAAGTTTAAGATTTCAAGGTCTATTTGATAGAACATGAAATCCAATGAAAAACTTTCTAATTACCTTAAATTATTTTCTCAACATCATTCCAATTATTGGAATATTGTTCCAGATCACCTTGTATTATTTGTTTCCATAAGAACTTGCATAAATCAATAATGAGTTATTGAACTAAACACTGTAAACAAGAGTTGTTTAGATAGGTCAGATACGTCTTACTCAAAGAGTTGAGAGTACCTCAATGTAGTGGGAGGAAAGTATGACTTCCTGGTCATTATTGAGAATAAGATGCATTCCTCAAATAGTTTAATAAGAAGTCTATTGTACATTAACATGTTTACAAAATATCTCTCGGCTAAAGTGTTTGAGAATCTCCTAGTAAGATTGGAATACCAGGTTAATGACCTAGGGCAAGTGGGAGAAATATCGGGTATAGGATACCGAATGGTAAACCATGGATATGGGATGCGCTAGTTTATTGTATTTCTCTATAAAACTCAGAAACTCAGATTTATATATTCGGATATATAAGTTACCACTGAAGTTTTAGTCCAAGTGGGAGTTTGTTGAGTTTTATGTACTAAAACTCATCATTTGTAAATAAGTTACAATGGACAGGAGGATGCATATCAACTTTAATATGGCTACAGGCGAGAAAGTCTCTTCATAGCCGACTCCCTCTACCTGGGTATAACCCTTTACCACAAGTCGAGCCTTGAAGGTTTGTACCTTCCCATCAGCACCCTATTTGCACTTGTAGATCCATTTACAACCGATAGGTCTTACCCCATCAGGCTAATCTACAAGATCCCATACTGAGTTGAAGTACATCGACTCCATCTCGAGATCCATGGACTTGACCCATTCACCCTGATCAACATCCTCCATTGCCTTCTGATAAGAAAACAGATCCTCAATGTCGCCATCTGCCACCATAGCAAGAATTTCAGTGAAACCCAAATAGCGAACGGGTGGGTTCGCAACCCTCCCACTATGTCGAGCTTCCCTCAACTCTTGAGGTGGAACCGACCTACTAGATGAACTCCCATTAACAACTATTGTTGATGTAGCAGGCTCTTCAACAACTCTTGTTGAAGTTTCAGTAGTTTCATTGGAAAGCTCACGTAACACGACTTTACTTCGTGGACTGTGCTCCCTTATATGATCCTTCTCCAGGAAAGTAGCGTTCGTTGAAACAAACATCCTATTTTCTGACAAATCATAAAAATAACCCCCTCGTGTACCTTTGGGTAGCCTACAAAGAGGCATAACCTCGATCCTGGTTCCAACTTCTTGGGATTTGCCTCCAACACATGTGCAGGGCAACCCCAAATAATTAAGTGACGTAAACTAGCTTTATGCCCGCTCCACAACTCCAGACGTGTTCTCACAACACTCTTGGAGGGAACACAGTTGAGTATGTATACTGTAGATTCCACTGCGAAAACCCAAAACGAGGCCGGTAAGAATGCATAACTCATTATCGAACAAATCATGTCTAACAAGGTTCTATTTCTTCTTTTCGTTACACCATTCTACTGAGGTGTACCTGGTGCTGAGAGTTGGGAAACAATTCCATGTTCTATCAAATAGTCCTGGAATGTTGAGTCCAACAACTATCCACCTCGATTCGACTGAAGTGTTTTAATCTATCTATCCAATGCATTTTCAACTTCAGGCTTGAACTTTTTGAACTTTTCAATGGATTTAGACTTCTATTGCATAAGATAAACATACCCATACCTAGAGTAATCATCAGTAAAACTGATAAAATACTCATAGCCACCTCGGACTCGCACATTCATAGGACAACAAAGGTCAGAATGTACTAACTCAAGGGGCTTTTTGGCTCGATACCCTTTTCCAGTAAAAGGTTGTTTAGTCCTCTTACCCTCAAGGCAAGATTCACACACCGGTAAAGAATTTTCTTCTAACTCATTTAGAAGTCTATTCTTCACTAATCTTTCAATCCTATTGAGATTAGTGTCCCTAAACGAAGATGCCAAAGATGGACATTTTCTTTTGGAGAAATATGTCAACGTTTTGTTTGAGTTACGGTAATCGTAAACAATTCTGTGTTATGGAGGGAATTAATGGCTAACAGTCTTAGCACATATAAATTACTTTCAAGATTTGCTATACAAATAGTAACACCATCTTTATGAATAAACGCTTTATCCACATTGAAAGAAACGGTATATTTACATTGTAACAAACACTTTAGAAAAATGAGGTTCCTCTTAAGTTCGAGAAAAATATATACATCGTTCAAAACTAGAAAAATATTCTGTAAAGTTAACTGGAGCTCTCTCACTGCCACAGCTGAGACGATATGCCCGGTGCCTACTTATATCGTCATCTCACCAACCTCCAACTATTGCCAGGATTTAATCCCCTGAAAAAAAACAAATGTGATTAGTGGCGCCCGAATCAATTATCCAGGCAGAATCATCATTCTCCACTAAACAAGTTTCAAGTACAAGTAAATCATATTTACCTTTATCTTCCTTGGCCTTAGCCTTGTCGGCCTTCCTTTCCTTCAGCTAGCGAGGATAGTTCCTCTTCCAGTGTCCATCTTGGTTGCAGTGGAAACACTTTTCCTTTTCAACCTGTGGTGGACGCCTTCTTGGGGTGACAGGCGGCGGGTTAGCAGGTGTCTTCCTTATTCCATTACCATTCTTCTTCTTCTTCTCCTTTGTAGAGTTAGAAATAGAAGGTGCAAACATCATTCCTGAGGTCGAACCTCTATGGAACGTCTTGGAGGATGAAGCAACATTTGTCTCACTCTTCTTCCTCTCCTTACTTATCAGTAAAGATCGGTAGGTTTGCAACTCGTTGAGGAGAGTTGTAAGGTTATATTTCACTTTGTTAAGAATCACATTACTAACAAAGTTCAGGAAGTTCTACGGCAAAGAATGCATGATTATGCTAACCTGGCTGCCCTCATCGATGGTAGACCCATTTAACTCTGCCACATTGAAGTGGACCATCATGTTAAGCACATGTTCACAAATAGAGGTGCATTCTTCCATTTTGGAGTTGAATATGTACTTAAGAGCCTCACGCATAAGCTGTTCAGACGGTTGTCCAAACATCCCCCGTAGGGACTCTATGATCTCACATGCTGAGTCCATGGGCTCATATTTCTTGGCCAAGACTTCAGAAAGACTAGCCAAGTTGTAGGCTCGGACCTTTTCATTCGCCCGTGTCCATAGCTCGTATGCCTCTCGAACATTTCGAGTGGCATTTGAAGCTGGAATAGGAGGACAGACCTCCGTAACGGTGAACATGAGATCCTCGATGATAAGAATCGTCATGATCATGTGTTTCCATGTCGAAAAGTTATCGCCAGTTAATTTTTCAGAACTAAGCAAGGCTAACATGGTTGTGGCCATTTTGAAAACTTGTTGTTGAAATACGAACATAACTTTATTAGATTTTGCTAAACCACATTTAACCAATTAATTTTGCAAAACAATTTCAAGTACCCTAAGTGAAAGACTTCTATTTTACAATGATGTCCCAGTGAGGCAGGACAAACGTCACCGGTGGGGTGATCAGATGCCCCTTCGCTCGGATGAGACATTCTCAACCATTAGGCAGAACCAACTCTTGGAACTGAACCTAACAGCCACCATTTTTTCACTCTAGAACTGTTAACCTTTAACAATTCAAGCGTAAGTGTGACCCCTCATTTTCAGTGCCAAAGTCCCACCCTAATGAGCCCACCGTAGGGAAGAAGCATATTAGGAAAAGAGACTAAGTTAATTTATCCTCTTACAGGAGATCAAATAAAAAAACACGTAAAACTTCCATCCTTTTGGGGGACACTCCCAGGGTGCCTCGAGGCGATGCGCAGTAACTTTATTCAATTCAATTAGGAAGATCAAGAGATATGCTGTCGCACTTTCCACTCCCACTTACTATGAACACTCTCTCCATCCACCTTGATATTGACCTACCCAAATACCATCCATTAGGGGGACACGCCAAATGCGCCTCAAGACTGAGGGTAGATCTCATGATGTGGACTATTTAGGAGAAACGTAAAAGGTTTAAGTGAAGCATCTTATGCCCCAAGTACCTCCCACTAAATATTCTACCTAGGGGTTCATTAACCTAGACAACCCGACTACTGATTTTAGTCTAAGTCATCTTATTAAGTCCGCTCATAAACAACTTCTGTCTATGAAATATGAACAAGTTCAAGTAGTCATTTAAACACTTTAATGGATTGTCCTTAACTTGCATGTATGCATCAAATCTATATAATTCACCTTTCCAGGTAAGTTCCCGGGAAGCGATGTTACTTTTCCGTCAACTTAAATTCCCAGCCTAGACAGAATCCACCTTAGATAAAAGGTCCCTTATAGATAGATTTGCTACACTTTAACCTTTTATTAGTCAATTTAATCCTATTAAATTAATTAAAAGATTAAAGCCTTAGGGTTGTTAATCATATTAGAACCGTGATCTTAGATCTATGTCATCCAAGTTTTAAATAGTTTAAAACCATGAATTAAACCTAAGTGAGCATGCATGTCTTTCTTATTGCTTTTAGTTCTAATTTCTCTTTAACTTTTAAAAAGAAACAACTAAAATACATCATGCACAACTAGGTGTTTATAACGCTTATAAAGAAACCTACGTG
Source organism: Benincasa hispida (assembly GCF_009727055.1). Lineage (NCBI taxonomy): Eukaryota > Viridiplantae > Streptophyta > Magnoliopsida > Cucurbitales > Cucurbitaceae > Benincasa > Benincasa hispida. The sequence goes on from NW_024065018.1 coordinate 108,193, forward strand.
TCATGCTTCATACAATATTCGATCATTACTATACATAACTTTTATATACGCGTAATAACCAAGTAAACATGTTTTCCATTCACCCTTATAATATAACAATTATAATATAAAGATGATGCATGTCAATGCTTTTTATGCATGCATAAATATAACTTTTATATTATATGATACACGAGCATGCGCTTACAAAATTAAATCATGCTTCTCTAAATTATAACATTTATAATAAAGAGATGATGCATGACCAATGCATAACCTAAGGTGGGATTTACTATATGTGCATACCATATGACATATAAAAGACATACATCGCATGTAATAAACCAAGGATTAATGATTTGGGATGAGCCTTTACAAAAAATGGGAATGAAATAACCCTATCTATTACATTTTCCATCAAGCAAACCGGTTCACAAGCGAATCGGGTCTTGAACCACCAGGAGAACTCCATCGTTTAGTAAACGCCGAAGGTAAACGATCCCTGTAGATATATTGTGTCCACTCGATATAATTATAATTAGTAAGTTAATCCTTCACAGGTTGTTCGTAATAACGGTTGGGTCAAATGATTGTTTTACCCCCCAAATTACCTCTTATTCCTTAAGTTCCACTGATTCTCTAATGAATAATTTGTTTGTAATCCAATCAACAAATAGAATCTCTCTCGGGCCAATGAGAGAGTGGGGCCCCTTGTTCAAGACCCAGAATGAACACTTAAGGGAACAACCTTTCTACTACCCCTGAAAGTGAGTACGAATAAATTCCATCTTGCACCCTATCTCCCCAACTATCTACTCGGTCTTACCCTAGAAATGGGAGACTTATTGAGTCAGCGCTATTGAGCCAATCCTCACCTATACAAATCGAAGGATATGTCGAATAAACAGAAGTTCATAGTTAGTTCAGGATTAAAGTTAAGTTACCTAGGTCATCGTTATGAAATAGTTAGTCTTATATAGTAAACGGCGTTATAAAGTAAGAGTAACTTATTTCTTGGTCTGATCTTATACAACTTATTGCACAGGATGCCCCCACTTCTCATGTCACCACATGAATGAATCAGGATCATTTCGTTTGTAGCACTTTACAACTCCTTGTAACAATTACAAAGTGGGTCGCATTCAATAGTGTTACCAAAATAAGGCATCCAATCTTATTTGTATACTATAGATCATTTTGACTATTTACTCAAATATGATCCACTCTTATGTCTCCACATAAAGTTCAAGTACTCATATAATAGTCATAGATCTTTTATTTTATTGGATTTATTGCTGAAATGAAATAAACACATATATTCAATAACAACTTTATTGAGTTTCAGAATAAGTTTATTGTTTTACAAAACTACAAGTTTTAGGACATAAAACTCAACAAACTCCCACTTGGACTAAAACTCCAGTGGTAACATACATATGAGTACATAATGTTGAGTTTTTTGAGTTTTACAGAGAAATACAATAAACAAGGGCATCACATACCCATGGTTTTCCTATAGGTATCACATACCCATCTTTAGGTATCACATACTCATGGGTTTTTCTCCCACTTGCCCTAGATTATATAACCCGTTGTCCTAGTCTTACTAGGTGATCCTTAAACACTTTAGTCGAGAGGATCACTGTAAACATATTAGTATAAAGTGGACTTTTATTCAAACAACATAGAAAATGCATCTTATTTCCACAACTTCTTGTTTCTCGATATCGTCACCTAGACTTAATGACTTGAGTTTCAATTAAACCCAAATTATGGCTAGGCTATCATACATTCCTCCCACTACATCGAGGTACCCTCAACTCTTTGACTAAGATGCATTTGATCTGTCCAAACAACTATGTTACAGGGTCAGCTTTAATCAATAACTCTTATTGATATACACTTGGTTTTTATGGAAACTAAATAATATATGGCGATCTCGTATACTTTTCTAGAAAATTTGTCAACACAAACACTTGATTTTTTTTACTTAAAAAATATACTACTCTTTGGGTTGCCTACAAATAGACATGCCTTTTGAACAATATTCCAACATTTAAGGGTTCGACACTAACACATGTGTGTCGATCTATTCCAAATTTCTGAATTATGTAAACATCTTTTACATATCATAAACAACTTTTATGAGTTCTCCATATCTCATATGGAGTTTGAGAAACATCTTAAAATTGGAATGATGTTCAAAACAATCAAGGCAACTTAGGTGTAGAGAGTTGTCACTAGACTTTATGTTCTATCATAATAGCCTTAGAAATCTCAAATTCTCTACACTCTCTACCTCGATCTAATCAAAGTGTTTCGATTAGTTTACCTAACAAGTTTTATACACTTTGAACCTTTCAAGTGTTCTAAACTTATAACTTAGGTAAACATAACTATACTTTGAACAATTACTATAATATTCATACCCTGTTTTCTTATGCTTTAACATTCATCAGATCTCTAAGATAAGACACATATAAAGTTAAAAAAGATTTGTCTTCTAACTTTTTTAGTTGACACTTTTTAACCTTTTTCTTAATCTTATTAAGATATTATGTGACAAAAAATCTTAATTACCAAAGATAAGTACTAGAATACACAATTTGCCTTAATGATTTCTAGTCATTTTAAATATTCAAATATTTGAGATGGCTTTTATCTTAGTTGGCTCTAATATAAAAGTTGCTTTATAGTAGAACAAATATAAAATATATTTTTTGCCAATGAACATTTCATTTACAACAAAAGGATTTTATACAATTTGTCCTTTACAAAAGATAAAACAACTTTTATCATATTAACAAAAGTAAAAGGATTCATCTTCTATTAGCAACTCTATAATCTCCCACTTGTCTTTCTAAGATATTCTCCCATGTTCACAACCTGGAGAATTATCTCATTGCGAGCAATCCTCAGGAACTAGTTTCCTTATTTTGCTTTCTCCACTCTTTTCTCTGCAAAGTACTTGATAGAGTAAACTAACATGCAACGAGAAAAAACAAAATCAATAAACACTCTAATTACACTTAATTTGAGTTTGAAACATGTATTGAAACAAAATTTCAGAAAAGGGTTTCTATAACACGATACCTTTGATGAAAACTCTTCAATTCCAGCTGAATTCCATGAATTGATGCTTCAATCTTTCAGTAGACCACCACAAAGACCTTCTCTACTATTCTCTAGCTTGTATTATGTGGTGGAAATACTAAATTGAGTTGAATTTGAGTGAGATTGAAGAGGGTTTTTCAGGGTTCTTAATTTCTGCAAATTTTCTAATTTAAACCTGATTTCATGAAGAGGTAATTGAAGTTCAAAACTTCAATACATTGAAATTGAAGTGGCATGAGATGTTAAATTGAGTGGAAAAATCCAAGATTGGATTTTCTCACTTTCAATTTTAACTCCAATTAATTTTGATTAATCAAATTAAATTAAAGTTGATTTTTCAAAAAAAAATTAATTTAATTTTATATTTTGAATTTTCAAAAATCCAAAAATTCTAATTAATCAAATTATAAATTTTGAAAAAATTTCAAAATTAAATAATCATTATTTAAATATTTTGAATTCTCGAGTTTCGTATAATTCCGACAAAAATTAAATGTTTCAATTGTATCAAATACAATTAATAGAAACCCTAATTGAATTTGAACACTTCAAATTCAAAACCCTAATTTCGAATCTTATCATTTCAAATTCACTCAATTCACTAATCTAAGATAATTTTACGAGCTAGTAAAGGGACCTTATGGACCTCCAGATCATGAGCTCCAACAATTTGTAATTAATTAGTTAAACTCTTTAAATTCGAATTAATCACCATTCATGAACTACCAAGATACATCACTATAGCTCGATAGTTGCACTTTCCTCACTGTAATATATTTCTGTCCATTTTAACCATAATCTGTATGTCGATCATTCACAGGTCATTCGTATTTATAGCTAGGTCAAAAATATCGTTTTACTCTTGTAAATACATCTTGCTCCTTAAGATCCCACCGATCCTCCATGGAACAATTAGTTTATAGTCCAACTTATAAACCATGACCCTCTCGATTATGAGAGGGCAGGGCCCCATTGTTTAATTACTAGAAATCAACGCTTAAGATAACACCCTATCTGCTAACCCTAAGTCGGGTAGAAGTGAATTCTATCTTGTAGAGCTATGTCTCAGCTATCTATCCGGTCTTATCCCAAAATGGGAGGCTTATATAGCAGTGTTGTTGGACTACTCTTGTAACACCCCACATTTTTTTTAGTAATAATGTAATTTCAGTAATTTTTATTATTTAAGGACATTTTTGGAATTTTGGACTTCAAGTGTAATTGCGGGAATTTAATTGTTGGCGTGAAATTATTCAATTTGAAAATTAATGGCATAAATTAATATCATTTTTAGAAGGAAAGGAATTTAATAGTATAAAGTAGAATAAGGAAAAGAATAAAAATATAGTTTACTTTTATTTCATTTTTAGTTTTTTTTTTTTTTTTTTTTATTATTATTATAAAAACCCCCAAATCCCTTCTTCTTCCTCACGCGACCAAAACCCCCCCGATTTTCTTTCTTTCTGCCGCTCGTCGCTGTCCTCCTCCGTTCAGACCGTCGTCCCACTTCACGTCTCAGTCGTTCGCACTGCCCAGATCCGATTTCGACCTCCCACGCTGAAGCCTTTCTCGCCATTCAGATCTGAGTTTCAACCTCTCATGCCGAAGCCGTTCACGCCGCCCAGATTCGAGCTTCGACCTCCCACGTCGAAGCTATTCGTCGCCCAGATCCGATCTCGACCTCCCACGCCGAAGTCGCCCGCGTCCGCCGCTTGTGAGTCCTTCGAGGCCGCCGTCCGCCAAGGCTAAAGCCGAACGAACCAGTCACATCAACCGCGCCCCAGTCTGCTGCCACCGGCTGCCTCCAGTCATGCCGATTTAGCGCCGCCCAGCCCTGTTCGTCGCCGAAATCTGCCTGCATTACTGGACTTTTGTTTTGAGTAAGGGATTGATTAATTTTGGGCAAGATTTTGGTTTGTCTTTAAGGGTTTGATTTCCCATTTGGTTTTGGGTTAAAATTTGTTATCTCTTTATATTTGGAATTTAGATCCAAGATTAGAGTGCTTCGATGTGCGCAGTGGGCTGTTCAGTGGATTCAAGTTCATTCGACGAGTATTTTGGTAAACGTTGTGATCCTTGTTGTTGGTTGTTGGGCACCTATTGGTTATTGGACTAAATGGGGGTTTGGTTTTAGTACTTTGAAGGTTCCAAATCGTCGTTCTTTGGGTTCTAGAATCTGCTAAGAGGAGATTTGGAATCGAAATCTTGCGAGTGTTTGTTGATCAAGTTTTGTTGTGTAAGTTCATTGGTGATCATTGAATTAAATTCGTATGTTTGGATCTTGGTTCCAAGGATTGAAATTTTTTATTATGTTTTGTATTAGGGGACTTAATTCAGGAATTATTTAGTTAGAGATCATTAGCTTGGATTGATATCTGAATTTGACTTCGAGATAAGTAATCTTACTACTGGAATTGCTCACGAGCCAGACACTAGATATATGCTAGTATGATAGATGAATATTATGACAGAACTATGGCATGATAGATTGATAGTATAGTATAACCGATGCATGTTCTTGTATGAGGAACTGAAAATTTTATTTATGCATGTAGATACTTAAATGCTAGCATGAGATGATATTTGATTCCATGAGGTTGTATCTGATCGGTGGATATTAAGGCATATATGTATGTTGTAGAGCCATGATGTTGAGGCATATATGCATGTCAGAGAACCATGTTGTGATAATTATGATGTTGAGACTATGATAGTGATTTTACTGATTAGTTAGATGCCCATTAGATATTGTGTTTCTGTCGGGATTCACCAGATTGTGTTTCCTTCGGGATTCACTAGATTGTGTTTCCTTCGGGATTCACCAGATTGTGTTTCCTTCGGGATTCACTAGATTGTGTTTCCTTTGGGATTCACCAGATATTGTGTTTCCTTTGGAATTCACCATATCATGTTTCCTTCGGGATTCACCAGAGGTAATGGGCATATTTAGCTACAATAGGATAGAAATCAGTTTTTCATGTATGTATGTGTCCCATGAGGACTAGGGCAGTTTATATGTTCCACCAGAGGTAGGGATCTAAAGAACACATATGCCTAACCTGACCCTAGTAGCGGGGTTACTTACTAAGTATTTTATACTCATTCTTTCTCACGTTGTTGTTTCAGGTAAAGGTAGAGATGCACCGACGATGGTGTAGCAGAATTCGTGATCGAGCCACTGGGACCAGTTTTATGCTTCCGCTCATGAGACTTAGGTTTCCTTTCTGTTTTGCATAACTTTCAATTTTGATATTTGAAACCTACTACTAAGAATTGTTTTCTGACTTATTTATTAAAATTTATGATTTATGGGTACCCTATTATTATTTTTTATATTTTCATTTAATAAAGGACTTTTGAACTTACCTTATTTATTTAGCATTTATTTCACCATAAAAGAGTGTTGTTTTAAGTTCCATGCATACATGTATTTAGTAACGGCCTAACTTAAGTCCTAGGGGGTCGGGTCGTTACAACTCTCACCTATGCAGATCAAAAGATAATCCCAAATAAACAGAAGTTCATAGTTAGATCAAGATTAAGATCGAGTTACCCTAGGTCATTGATTTTGAAATGGTCAGTTTTAACAGTAAACGATTATTATAAAGAAAAGTGACTGTTTTGTGGTCCGATCTTATGCAAACTCATTGCATAAGATGCCCCCACTCACATATCTCTACATGAATAATTTTAGGATCACATCTTTTGTATCAATATACAAAATGGGTCGCATCCAAAAGTGTCATCAGGATGAGGTACCCAATCTCATCCATATACTTATAGAGCTTTTTGGCTATATACTAAAGCTAGATCCTCTTTTATGTCACCATATAAAGTTAAAGTATTCATATTATAGCCATGAATTTGTTTATTAGATTTATAATAGATTGTAATATCAATAACAATTTATTGAACAAGATACTCAATGATACATTTATTGATATATAGAATATGTTAACAATATTTACGAACTACGAGTTTAGGACATTCCCAACAGTACTGTGGGCAGTTTTCCTTCCAGTACCCATCCTCACTACGATAGAAATATTTTTCCTTTGTCTTTGAGGCTAATAAAAGTTTTCTTTTTCCCTTTCCTTTTTTTATTCACTGGAATACTCGTATTCTTAGAAGAAAAAGCAACATTAGACTTTTTAGACGACGATCCTCTTTTCTCAGTAGCGGCAACACTTACCTTTGCTTCTTGTCTTTTTGTTTTCAAAATGGACTGAAAAGCCTGCAGATCGTTGAGAAGTGTAGTCAGGTTGTATTTTATCTTATTCATTAACGCATTAGTGCAAAATTGCAAGAAGCTCTTAGGAAGAGACTCTAGAATAAAACCAACTTGGCTTCTTTTGTCTATAACAGCTTCGTTTACCTCTTCCATGTTGAAATGGACCATCATGTCCAGGACATGTTCTCTAACAGAGCCCTTCTTTCATTCAGCAGTTGTAAACATATTGTTATTTTTAGCTCTCACATCCTTAAGAGTTCACATCAAGATTCATGCTTCACTTCATGTCGATTATACCTCGTTTGCTCTATTCGGAAAGTGTTTGCATGAATCAAGATTTAGGTGAATAGGGGAAGTTGTTCATAGTAAAATCAAAAATGATGTTTTGATTTTAAATCCCACGTCCTAAGATGTTCACACTATGAGATTCGTGCAACACTTCGTGTCGATTATACCTCGATTGCTCCATTCGGAAAGTGTTTGTATGGGACAAGATCAAGATGAAGAAGGAAAAGTTATTCATTATAAAATCAAATATGTGATATATTGATTTCAACTCTCACGTCCCTAGAAAGTTCACACCGTGAGATCCATAAAATGCATCGTGTTGATTATACCTCGACTACTCTATTTAGAAGGTGTTTGTATGGGTCAAGATCAAGGTGAATGAGGAAAGTAATTCATAGTAAGTGGTGAAGGATATGTGTCAATGTGTCCTGCGCCCTTTTCCATTAGTTTGGATCGTGAGATTCCTATGTTCCGCTTGTTGGTTAGCTTTAGGCGGCCCTTGCTAGTCATTTAACGACAATTATCCCCTCGGAGGGTTGTAACATGGGATTTGAAACAACTTAAGCTCCATAAATTGATAGGATTTCTTAAGTCGTTTCCCAACTTTGACTCTCAAATTCGGTAGCATTGTTGGGGCCGCTAATCTCTGAGATCTAAAAATCGAGAGTTACACTTATAGAATTACTAAGTGTTAGTAAGTTTTTACCCAAAAATAGTAGCTAAATGACTATCGGTACGTGACCCAAAAACTGATTCCCAACTTGTATCCAAGCTACCAAGGGGACCTTATGGACCTATGGCTCAAAGCTCCAATGGTACGTGAGTAACTGACTAACCTCTTTAGCCACAATATCCACCACCCGTTAACTGTTAGGCATACCACTAAAGACCGATAACTGAACTCTTCTTACTATAGATATATTTCTATGTCCATTGGATATAACCAATCATCAGTACGATGACCCTTCACAGATGCTCGTAAGTACAGCTGAGCCAATTTACCGTTTTGCCCCTGTAGTTACATCTTACTCCTTAAGTACCACTGATCCCTCTAATAAACAATACAACATAGTCCTACTATCTGTGAGCATCTCTTGGGCCATAAGAAGGTGTGTGTGCCACATCATTCAAGCCCCAGGATCAGCCCTTAAGGGAGCAATCTATCTACTTACCCCTGGTTTGGGGAAGGAGTGAACTTCATCTTGTGAAGCTGAGTTCCCAACTTCCAAATCATTTGAATCCCTAAAGTGGTAGGTTTGAGTCGGCACTCTGGCCATTCGCACCTAAGCAAATCAAAGGACTGCCCTCAATGGCAGGAGTTCACAACTCACTTAGGATTGAGGTCATGTTACCTATGGTCATCCCAGTGAAGTGAAGTCTCTGTCATGAATGAAGTTATATGACGAGACATTAACACGTCATGGTCAGGTCTTATACAAACTCTTTGTATAGGCTGCCCCCGCTCGCATGTCCTCTACACAAATGATCGGGATCAGAGCATCTATGACAAGTCACAATACTTGTAACTATTCCAAAAAACGGGCCGCATCCATAGCGTTACTAGACCTCCTATATCTATATACTACGGACCATTTTGGTTATCATTTAAGACATGATCCATTTATATGTCACCACATACATGTTTAGTTATATTAAGACAATCAGGGATTTTAAGTTTATTGGTTCATGGTAAAACAAATAAAATATCCAAATGTGCAAAGTCAAGAAGTGAAGTAAATATTATATATTAGACATCACAAGAGTTCGTACAAAAAAATGTTTACAAACTATAGAACACGAGACTTTAGGACATCAACCTCAACAAAATGGAGTTATCGTAGATAAGAGGAGTCAAGTCAGTTTTATTCTAGAGTCTCTTCCGTAGAGCTTCTTGTAATTTCGCACCAATGCGTTAATAAACAAGATAGAATATAACCTGACTATTCCCACAGCATAACAGATGTCTGGCCTAGTGCAGAGCATCGTACACATCAAACTGCCAGCGATAGATGCATATGGGACCCGTCTTATCTCCTCAACCTCTTGAGGCATCTTAGGACACATGTCCTTAGACAAAGTGACTCCATGCCTGAATGGCATTAGGCCCCTTTTGGAGTCCTGCATCGAGTGCTTGAGCAAGATCTTGTCAATATACAATACTTGAGACAGTGCTAGCACTTTGTTCTTACGATCCCGAAAGATCTGTATATCCAAAATAAACTGAGCTTCTCCCAAATCTTTCATTTGGAATTAGGTCGCTAGCCAGTTCTTAACTGTAGTTAGTAGACCTACATCATACTCAATGAGTAGTATATCGTCTACATACAACACTAAGAAAACTATTAAACTGTCGACGATCTTCTTGTAAACACAAGGTTCATCAACGTTTTGGTCAAAGTCATACGATTTGATCGCAGTATCAAACCAAATATTCCAAGATCGAGACGCCTGTTTCAGCCCATAAATGGACCGATTAAGTTTGCAAACTTTTTGCTCTTGACCTTGGGTAATGAATCCTTCGGGTTACACCATGTAAATGGTTTCCTCAATATTGCCATTGAGAAAAGTAGTCTTGATGTCCATTTTCCATATCTCATAATTATAATAAGCAACAATGGACAGAAGGATGCAAATTGACTTTAACATGGCAACAGGTGAGAAAGTCTCCTCATAGTCGACTCCCTCCACTTGGGTATAACCCTTTGCCACAAGTCGAGCCTTGAAGGTTTGCACTTTCCCATCAACACCCCGTTTGTGCTTGTAGATCCATTTACAACCTATAGGTCTTACCCCATTAGGCTGATCTACAAGATCCCATACTGAGTTGAAGTATATCTACTCCATCTTGAGATTCATGGCTTTGACCCATCATCCTGGTCAACATCTTCCATTGCCTTTTGATAAGACAACGGATCCTCAACGTCGCCATCTGCCACCATAGCTAGGATTTTCGTAAAACCCAGATAACGATCAGGTGGGTTCGTAACCCTCCCATTACGTCGAGGTTCTCTCAACTCTTGAGGTGGAACCGACCTACCGAATAAACTATCATCAACAACTTTGGCCGACGAAGCAGGTCATTCAACAACTCCTATTGAAGTTTCAGTAGTTTCGTTGGAAAGTTCACGTAACACGACTTTACTACGTGGACTGTGCTCCCTGATATGATCCTCCTCCAGGAAAATAGCGTTCGTGGAAACAAACACCCTGTTTTCGGACGGATCATAAAAGTAACGCCCTTGTGTACCTTTGGGGTAACCTACAAAGAGGCACAACCTCGACCGTGGTTCCAACTTCTTGGGATTTGCCTCAAGCATGTGTGCTAGGCAACCCCATATGCGGAAATGACGTAAACTAGCTATAATATGAATACTTTAACTTTATGTAGAGATGAATCAAGTTTTAGTACATAGCCAAAATGGTCTATTAGTATATGGATGAGATTGGGTATCTCATCTTGGAGACACTATTGGATGCGATCCACTTTGTATACTGATAGAGATGATGTGATCCCGAAGTCATTCACAAGGAGATATGTGAGTGGAGGCATCCTATGCAAAGGATGTTTGCATAATACCGAACCACGAAATAGTCACTTTTTTTTATAACGACCATTTACTTGGAATTAATTAATCTTATATCATTGGAGCTTATAATTTGTAAGTCCGTAAGGTCACTTGGTAGCTCACAACGAACCAATAAGGATAAAATATATTAAAAGAAAATTTGACATTTTCAAAATTGTTGAAGGAAAAATATATTTATTGTATCTGATATGTATTATGATACATTATTATAAAGTTAATTTTAGTGAGATTCAAATTTAAAACTTTATTACATGAGAAATTAGTATATTTGAATATGATTTAAATAATTAATTAAAACTATATAATATGAGAGAACTAAATTACTCGAATATGATTAAAATAATTAGATATTTTTATTTTACTATGAGATATTAAAATATTAATATAAATAATTAAGGTGCCCTATAGGTTTTATAAATAGGACCTTATAGAGAAAAACTGGTCAGTAGTTCATATATCTTCTCTAAATTTTTTTTCTTCTTCTCCCAATTCCTTCAATCTTTCATGAAGGCTTCCACAAGTCGGATCCTCGCTAGAGTCACAAAGAGGAAGACTTCGTGGAGGAGAATATCATTGAAGAAGATTTTTATTGCAACCATGCTTCTACAAAGGTATAATTCTTTAAGGCTTAAGCCACTTACAGTTGATTGACATAACCTTCTCACCTAGAGGTGGAAGGTTTGAATCCCCTAACTCCCAATTGCTATACTAAAAAAAAGACAGCATGCAATTCCATCGCTTTCGTTAGTGGGTCGAAATGTTCGATCTCTTCACTTTTTCTTTTTCTTTGCTAGAGGTTTATGCTTTTTCTTCAGGTGTGTTTGATAATTGCCCTTTGGCATTTGGTGTCGGGGTTAATTGCTTTGTTGTTCGCCCATTTTTTTCATTTCTTTAATTTCTGGGCTGAATCTACTGATTTCGTGGATATGGTCTAGAGTAGTTGGAGGAGATAGGATGGTTTCCCCTCCTTAGTGTGTTTACAAAAGGGTCTTGAAATCTTGAAGCCAGACTTGTGGGGGAAGTTTGGTCATTTGATCGATGTGATTGGTAAAAAGATGGTCGAGGCATGACAGAAAATGAATTGGTATATATTGGGTTAGTATAAAAACCCAATTTCATTGAGTTACAATACCGTGCTAGGGAGGAAACTTTGTTGTTTTGGGCTTGAACTCGTCTAGAGGAGGCTTCTCTTTATCAGAAAATCTCGTGTGCAATGGTTATCTTTAGAGGATAAAAACTCAACATTCTTTCATAGAGTTGTTCAAAATGGTATTTCCTCGTTGATTTCAGTATGGTCTAATGCTCTCCTCTAATACTAGCGTCTCCTCCACAGTTGTTCATTATTTTGAAAATTTGTTAGGCTCTCAGCCAACTCCGAATTGAATTCTTACTAGAGAGATATCAGATAATGTGAACTTCACTTAGCTTGAGTGGTGTAAAGAGGCATTGTATCACTTGTTCTAAAGGTTTTGCCCAATATCTAGGGTAAAAAAAAAAAATAGAGTTTTATTTCTAGACTCTTTTTCTAAATCATTTTACGAAAACCAAAATCTTCCTAACCCTTTTAGTATCAGATTCAATTTTACTATACTAATCTAGGTGATCAATCTAGACTTCAATAAAATGAACTAAGCTATGAATTGTGCCAAGTCATTTTATTTCATATATTAGGTCTTTGCTACTTTCTTTAGGACATTTACATATTTGAATCCCAAAGAAAAGTTTAACTCATTATGGAAGAAATGAAGAACAAAAATTGAGATGAACAGGAGTTCATCGTAGACTAAATAAAATAGAGTTTATTCAAGTAGTTTTCACATCCCTTCCAAAATATAAATTTTGATTATTGTGGTTTGATGAGTTTTCAAATATTTTTGAAAATATGTTTGTTACCGTTTGATTGTTTGGAATTATTGCATGCTCTAAATGATTTTCTTTTGGAAAGCATGTTACATGTGTTTTGAGGATCAACTCAAAGTATTTTCTATATTTTTAGATGATTTTGGTTAAAAAAAGGTATTACTTTTTAGAAAAATGGTTACTGTTTTGATTTTGGATATTTCTAAATTTTTTTGAATGTCTAAGTTTAAGATATGTTTGAAACTTTAAAAATTTTGGTTATTTTTTGATTTCTGCTTAAAAGTTTAAAGATTTTTCTGAAACTAGAGTATACTTGAGTCAAGGACATTTAGCCAAAATAAAAAAGGAGGTCAATTGTATAATTTTGTTTTGTTTGTTTGTTTCCTTTATTTTTGTGGGGTGATTTAACCTCAGCCATTCGGAGAGTCCACTGTCGCCCGCCAAATAGCCACCAGTCCTCATTTTGGGCGATGAGAAGTATTTGAAAAGGCTTCTCTTCCGACGTCCCTCGCCAAATTCCTCACCATCAATTCACCAATCGACTTTGCTTTTCCACTTGATTGAGAGTCGAAAGAGACTATTGAATGTCAAGAAGAGGAGCCGATTAGTGGAGGAGTGCACTTGATGGAGGTTTTCCGACAATGTAGCCAGATTCATAAATGTAATCACTGTGTTCGAAATTCCCAGAGTTAAAATCCATCGAAAATCACCAAAAACGCGTTCTCAAAAGAAGACAGAGTATTAGTGTTCGTGTTTCGAAAATTGTTTCCGATTTCAGGCCCACAAAACGATTAGGAAGTTCGTCGGAGAAGTGCATGTACTCGGGATGTTACCTGCTCTTTTGTTATCTTAATGATCGTTGGAACTACGGCGAGGAATTTTAGTTCTTCGTTTGAGGTAATTGGATTTTTTCTACTTGTTTTCGTGTTTGAAGAAATGAATTTTAGTTCTTCGTTTAAGGTGAGTGGACTTTTTTCATTTTCATCTCATGCGGGACTTCCAGCATGTTTCAGCATGTCTGTGTTCAAAATAAGAAATATGCTTTTAAGCATTCAAAATTAATTTGGATGGTATGAAAAAATTGATTTTGAATAATCAAAGGGATGTTTCAGAATGTTCATGCTGATTGAGTAACTCATGCTTAGGTTCGCCCTGGTTGAAGCTGACTACGCAGCAAGAAAGTAAAAAGTAGAGCAAGAATGACGTTTGAGCCGTTTGTTTGGTATTGTCGTCCAGTTGCTGGTGGTGTATGGACGAACGCAGTGGCGAATGCTTTTGGCGCTTACACACCATGTGCCATTGACTCTTTCGTGATTGTTATTTCTCACCTGGTTGTTCTGGGTTTGTGCATCTACAGAATATGGTTGATCAAGAAGGATTTTAAAGTACAGAGGTTCTGTTTGAAGTCAGGGATATACAATTACGTGTTGTGTTTATTGGCTGCTTACTGTGCATTTGAGCCTTTACTCAAATTGATCATGGGAATTTCAGTATTGAATTTAGATGCGCAGACTGCACTTGCTCCATTCGAGGTATAATTTCCTTAGAATACTTAGAATTATTGTTGATCTTTTATTTCTTTGCTGCAATTATTCACACATACTGCAAGCGTAACAAAAGGAATGTTTTGACCTTGTACTTCCCAATTTAGTTAAATGAAAATTTTTAAGTCTTTTTGTAGGTTGTTTCTGACTTTCTAATATTACTTAACTTTGTACCAAATTTTTCTTTCAAATAGTTGACCTTATGTTTCTTAACTGAGTTCGTTAATATTAAGTCTTATGTCCTTTTGTTTTAGGTGGTTGCCCTGATAGTTCAGACTTTTGCTTGGTGCTCAATGCTTGTAATGCTTGTTGTTGAAACCAAAGTTTATGTTTATGAGTTTCGATGGATCGTCAGGTTTGGAGTTGTTTATATATTAGTAGCAGATATTGTAATGCTCAACCTAATTCTATCGGTGAAGGATTTCTACAAGAGGTATTTCTAAATGTTTTCTCAACGTATATGTTTAATTTAATTCTTAAAATCATTTATGAAACATGGACGACATTTTACCATTTTGTTCCTGCTCATTTTACCATTTTGTTCCTGCTGTTCTTCCTATTTATTAGAAAATTTCATGTAAAAAATCCATGATGTCTTTTGCAAATGTGGAAGGAACTAAGATTTGCGGATGTTAATATCTATTTATTAATATTGAGATATTAATTGGAAATTCAACTGAATGTATATCTTAGGCATCTGTGAAATATCATGGAAAAATCTCAAGTTCTCTGATGTTAAAAAGGAAAAAAAAATTGGATGGTTTCTTGAGCATACATTTAGTTGTAACATAAATTCACCGTTTAACTTTTGTCATTTCAGATATGTCCTATATTTGTACATCAGTGAAGTCTTCTTCCAGGTTGGTTTGTTTTCTGTATCTTATGTGTTATGCAATTTTGCATTATTTTGTACTCTATAGGTGTTACTGAATGAGTTTGATAATTATGCATGGGCAACTAGTACATTGAGATTTTTTTTGTTTTCCCTATATTCTTTCATTTTTCTCTTTAGTTATTAAAAAAAAAAAGAACTAGTGCTTGAGAATTTTAAATTATTTTATTTGGTTAGCCACAGAACAAATATTGAGAAATGAAATATTTATATTTGTTTCATAGGATACATACATAGAAATATGTTTTTTTCTTTTTGTTTTTTGTTCTTTTTTTTCGCTTATTTTGTTTGTTGTTTTTTTTGAAACAATTGGTGGTTATTCTAGTAGCTTGTTGGATTAAATTTTCTTTATTCTATTGGCTTCTTCTGCCTTGTTCTTTTTCAAGAAAATTTCGTTGAAATAATGAAAAAAGACTAATGGTAAAAATACAAAAGCTACATTGAGGATATTACAATTCAAATAAAGATAACACCTCCTCGAGAAAAACTAAAAATAATAATGCAAACAAAACACCAAAAAAAAGGAGAAAACCCAACACCATGTGCTCTGAGCAAAAGAGACCGAAGGAAGCAGGACCCTAGAGAAACTAAAGATTAAAGGACTTGGAAGTCAAAAAATGTCCAACGATCAACTTCAAACTATCAAAATAAAAGGGCCACAGGCTTCCAGAAAAGGCATCAACCAACGGGAAAATAACATCCTCCAAAGTCTCTGTGATACCAAGAAGCATTGCACATAGCGGAGCCGTGAATCACAATCAGATCATAATTTGTAGTGATTAGGGCATGATTTCGTTCATGATTTCATATGCAGTCTACAAATCTCAATTAAGGAATGAAATTTGGGACGAAGTGACTGTTACTTAAAACTAATACTGTGATTGCAAAACTTTGACTAAATTCCTTCTATCCTCAATTGAAGAAAGACTTTTGAATTCTTCTGCAAAAGAGTCTTTGGTAGGAGATTATCGATCTCTATATCAACTAAATGTGCTTCAACTCCCTCACTACTCATACTTCTCTTATTTGCAGTATTTATGTCTCTTTTTGTATCCTTAGCATTAGCCTCTTTTCATTTACTATCCTTTTAAAAAAACTTAAAAAAACATCAAGAGAGTTTTTTGACATGTTTGCAAAAAAGCAAAACCCAGAGACACATGCCCGATTTTCATTTTTTTTAAAAAATTAAAGTTGCAATTGCCCCAAACATTAAATGCTTCATTAAGAGTCAATATCACGAACAATTGGAGAGGAGAAAGGATCCTTAGAAGAGCTCAAAAAACATTTGGTTAAAGTAACATTTGATCTCACATGAGTGCTCACTGAATGAGTGGACGAGATGAAAGGTTGTGAAAGAGACTAGTGCTACATTGGTGAGGAAGTGATGAGCTGAACACAAGCCTTTTCTTGAAATATCTAAATTAAAAGTAATTGGCATGACCTTCCTCCCAGAGTTGGAGGTTCGATCCCCTACCCGTATAGTTGTGTTGTTCTAAAAAAATATCAATATTTTTTTTGGAAACCAGAATGGGCTTTCTTTCGAGTAAATGGAGAGGGTAAGCTTCAATAAATCTGTTTTCGCTTTAGAGGCGTGAAAGTTTCGGCTTGAAACCTAATAAGACGACTGAGAAGATTGTGTGAAGGTTATCTTGAGAAAAGAAACGTTGATTTTTGCAACTGATCATGCAAAGGAATAGAAATTAAAATCAACATCTTTGCCCTTAAATTTCTTTGATGGCAAAGAAAAACCTTCATCCATCATAACTTGATTTATTCTCGAAAGATCCGTTGATCTCAGCCAAATTAAAATGCCTTTGAAGGCAACCCAATAGTCAACTGGTCCCACTTCGATTGCTCCAAGTTACATCAACAACAACTCAGCGTCCCCTGCATCTTCAAATCCATTAGCCTCTCTCAATTGACGCTTCAGTTACCAGCAATAACTTCTGCAGATAGAGAAATAATGACTGCTCCTCTTCCCAAATGAATTCATCGACTTCTCCTGCTGTTGAAACTTCCAGTGTTGCAACGGCTAGATGCCCATCAAAAGTAAGAAAACTCCCATACCTTTTCAAGCCATTCCCAAGCACTTTGCAAGAACAAAGAGATCCAAGTCGACTTCTAGGAAAAGGTTAGCCAACAAGAAGAAAGTTATTGAGAGCAATCCTGGCTTGTTAGAAGTATGTTGTACTCAAGTTCAAGCCTTAATTCAATCTAGCAGGTTAGCTCCTCTAACCTCTCAATCTAAACAATTTAATCACTCTGTGTTCTCATTTCCTAATTCGAAGGTGCAATTTTTGAGAGGTACACCAAGTCCTTCTCCAGTGCCTTCATTAAAAAAGAAAAGCGAATTAGTAGCTGATTCTCCCTTCAGTGTGAGTAGTGAAGATGTTGAGCTGTATGAGAAAGAGGAAGGGCAAGCGGCTATAATGTAGAAGGAATTATCTGTGATAGACCTTAATGTTTAATTTCAGATTGAGGAAGAACCATTTGTTAATGAGAAGATTGCTGATAAACTTTCACCAACTCAGTCTACAGAAATTCCAACTCATTTGAACTCAATAGTAGCTAATTGTGGATTAGCTGAATCCCTTCCTCCAATCACGGTGGAAATTTTAAGTTCTGAAATGAAAATAGTTTCCTAGAATATGAGAGGTTTAAAGGATGTAAATAAGAGATTGGCCCTCAAAAGATTTTTGAAAAAGCACAATCGAGACATAGTTATAATACAGGAGTCAAATAAAGAAGAGTTTGATAATTGTTTCATCAAGTCCTTATGGAGTTCTAAAAACATTGGCTGGGAATTTGTGGAATCCTTTCGAAAATCAGGAAGCCTATTGACATTGTGGGAAAAGAGAAAGTTGTCGGTTGTTGAAACTCTTAAAGGGGGATATTTGCTTTCAGTTAAGTGTATTACATTGTGCAAGAAGACATGTTGGGTTACAAATCTGCATGGGCCGAATGACTACAAGGAGAGAAAATATGTATGGACTGAGCTGTCCAACGCGTGTCAACATTCTTTTGTGGATAGTGGTATTTGGTCCCATAAATTTTTCCTCGATGGTGCAACATAAGCGACCTGCTAGTTGTTTATTCCCCTCCATTTGCCATTTATGTAAACAACATGGAGAAGACCTACAACACACCTCTTCACTTGCCCTTACTCTGAAAACAGTTGGTGGAAATTGTTCACTCTATTCAATATTTCATGGGATTTTTGTAATGATTTTAGAGGAAACATTCAGCAGCTCTTAATTGGTACACATTTAAATAGAAATTTTGATGAGAGTGCTAAGGTGGTGTCAACCTAGTTAAGATGCTCAGGTGCACCTCCTGATCCATAGGTCTTATGCTTTAAGCTCTTTGTAAGCTCTTTGTATAACTCTCTTGTACTTTGAGCATTATTCTCATTCAATTGTATTAATGAAGAGGCTTGTTTCCTTTTCGATAGAAAAGAAAGATCCATTGAGTTTGTAAAATCAAAAATTGAAAAATTCTCATGATCAGTGCATGGAGGATCTAAAGGATATTCCCAAAAATGAAGAGAGAAATTGTCGTACTTCCAATATGTTATCTTATCAGTCGGGTCGAAATCGCAAATATTTTTCTCCACTTCAATTATAATAGTTGTTAGTTGTACAATCAATGAATTTATAAGGTTGTTTGGCCCCCAATTTGGAATGGGTTGAGTGGGTTATAATAGCTCATTCAACATTTGTGGCGTGTGTTAAGAAAATGAGGGATAATGGTTCTCCTGTTGTGCTATAGTAGCATTATTTACAACTCATTGATTGAAATAGCCAACTACAGAAACAACCTCCGTCGGCAACTATCACCACCTCACTCTAACGACATGCTCTAGTGACCAACTCCGACGACCACTTCTAAGGAAGACCATCTCTGTTAATCAATTACAATGGTCACCTCTGACGCACAACTCTAGTGGCTAGCTTTGATGACTACATTCGGCAGCCAACTTTGACGACCCCCTTTGGCGATCAATTCCGTTGATCATCTCCAACGACTAACTCTAATGATCAACTCGACCAATTTTTTTTTGAAAAGGAAACAGCCTTTATTAATCAATATAATTAGGACAAGAGATGAGTACTTTGATAATAAAGGCAAATACAAGGAAATCAATCAGGAAACCAAAGGATCAGTAGGTGCACCAGGGCATCTCAACTAGGTTGACACCCCATAACACCCTCATCATATCCAACAAATTGAGAATGCCAACAAAGGCTAAAATAAGAGTAGTCTAATGAAGCAATACAATCTGAATATTGCAACCAAACAAAATATAGAACTAGGCTATAGAAATCTAAATTACATCAAGAAGCTAAGACAAATAAGAGTACTAAAGAAAGCGAAGCTGCTGTCTCTACTTCTGATGCTTCGATTAATCTTCCAGTTGACAAAAAGATTGCCAATTTAAAATTATGTCTTGCAAGGAGTAGGCTTCAAAGCAATTAGAAATGGAGCACCAAAGCGAGGCATTGAGCTTTGCTGCCTCGAAGCGATTATACCAAGGAGTTTCAATGATCAACTTGACCAATTATCTACAAACAAAAACAAAAACACAAAAATTCAGTGTTCTAAATACAAATTTGAAATTATTAGTTCATAGCGTTTAATAGTCTTCTTTTATAGTAATCTAACATTAATAGAAATACTTTGAGTGTATTGAAAGCCAAACAATTTAAAATGTTACAAAACACATAGGTGTTTTTATTTTAAACAGTTTAAATGAAAACAACTTTTTGGAAAACAATTTTTTTCCTGGGCAATTCAAATATGCCTGAATTCATTTTTTTAATGTTAAAAGGAGATCAAATGACATGTCATATAAATCTTTTTACTTCTAATTGCAAAATATAATATGTAACATACCACGACTTCTTTATAATAATAAAAAAAAATACTTAAACCCATACTTCAGACCTCGTGTTAAACAAATCAAATCCCAAACACAAATTTTCTTGCTATGAAGTGCAAACATTGATACACGACACAGACACAACATGATGCTGACATGCCTTGTTCTTTTGTCCATCGAGGAAGATTGCACAATCCTTTGTTCTTTTGTTAGGTTCTATCTTTGGTTGTTTCTTCTTTTTTCTTTTCTCAAGTCTACGCCTTGTAGAATTGTTTGTTTTGCGTTACTTCTGTAGTTTCTCTATTACTGAAAATTATTTTCTCCTTTTCAAAAGAAAATAAAAAACTCGAGAGTGGTTCATTTTTATTAACAGTAGTATCCCCATCCAATAAAATCAACAAACTAAACAACCTATGAGTGTTTAGTTGGATTTCATCTTCTTCCATCTTGGTAACTTTATTCTGAGATTATATTCTTGCTGTAGGCTTTATTTGGTGTTCTCTTGCTCCCATATATGCCTAGCTTGGATCCTTATCCTGGTCATACTCCCCTACGTAGTGAATCTGATGATGTTCCTGAATACGAAAAACTTCCTGACGGAGAAGATATATGTCCTGAGCGGCATGTGAATTTATTTTCAAGTAAGTATTATTTTTATAAAATCCAGCATTATTACCTTTGTGTGGAGAAACGTGGAGGATATAGATTGCTATTTTATGAGGTAGTTTGCTAATATGTATTGCCTTTTTAATTGTGGTTACTTTTTACTAGAAATTACTTTTGCATGGATGGATCACATAATGAAGCTAGGATACGAAAGGCCACTTACAGAGAAGGATATATGGAAATTGGATATGTGGGATCAAACTGAAACATTATACGATAAGTCTGGTCATCTCACTCTCACTGCATCATTATCTGATTTTTTCACATTATTTTTGGATCTTATATACTGTTTTCTCTAGCTTCCAGAAAACTTGGGAGGAAGAATCTCATAAATCCAAACCATGGCTTCTTAGAGCACTAAACAGTAGCCTTGGAGGGAGGTGCCGTAAACTACCAATTTACCATATATATGATTGGAAACCTCATTTCGTTAGTTATTAATGTTACTATCTTATTCTGTTCTGATAAGGAGTTGCCTCATTATGAATCACATTTTTGCGTTCTTGGAGGCCTTTCTTCTATTTTATTTATTTATTTTTAAAAAAGAAATAGGACTTTTCACTGATAAATAAAAAGAGACTAATGCTAAAAAATACATGCTACCAAAAAAACAAAGGAGAATAACATTACGACGAACCTCTTCCTTGAAAACTTCAGAGAAAAATACATTGACAGGAGAGGGTTTTTATTGATGATTTTACCTATAACCTTGTTTTTCTTAAAACAAATACAAGACCTTTTATTTATGAAATGAAAAGAGACTAATGCTCGAATTATAATGAGATATAATAAGCACGGGAAACTCGAATATGAGGGATTGATAGGCGGGCCCAGATATATCAACTAGATTGACACACTTATAGCACCCTCATCATATCCCAATACAAGATACGACTATTGAAGTAAAATACAAGATGTCATAACGAAATGAAAGTATTCTGATTTAGACAAATATCTTGAATGGAATAGTCAACAAAAAAAAACTTGGACTTCCTTGGCAACAGTGCCAAAAAAAAAAAACACAAAACTTGGATTGGGAACACCAAGAAGAAGCTAGAAGACGAGCTGAGCCAAAATGATCAGACATAATAGATCTGTCATGGAAAACTCTCTGGCTATGCTGGAACAAAATTTCTGGAATCAAGGCTTTGGCTGCATTTGACCGTAGTAACTTGGCTTGAGATGATAATAATGGACCAACCAAGACTTGAGAGATATTTTCATGAAATGAGTGCCCAAAAACCCAACGTAGATTAAAGCAGGAGATTAGTTTCCACCAACATTTGCTTGAGAACGAGCAACCCAAGTGCTGTAAATCTTCACCATTTGCTAAACAGAGAGGGTGAATGGAGGGAGATAAATGGTGAGACTGAAGTTTATGTTACAAGGTATCCGAACCGTTAAGGGAGCCAAAAATTAATATCCAAATCAGAATTTGAATTTGTTTAGGGCTCTTAGATTTCCTTAGAGCTAACCTTGCAAACTCATTGAGACCGACAAGGAAATTGGTAAATACAATCGTCCTCCACAACTTCTTGGTTTGATCCTTAGTTGACTCATTCATATGTATCAAATACATGAATGCCATTCACGAGTAGGCATGATTGAACCAAAAAACACCATTGATCTCCAATTGAATGGCTGATGTACACCTGCGTCGATAGTCGGCAGAAAAATCGGTGGCGATGACATAAACGGCATTAGGGGCTAGGGTTAGGGTTAGGTTTAGGAGTATCCTAGGATTTTATTCAGTCCATCTGATTTTCAAGGTATAATTCAGAAAATAATTCTTTCTCGTTATACATAGTAACAGCGGTTGCTTTTATCTTTCCAGCTTAATCTGTTTTTTTTTTTTTTTTTTTAATTTGAGCATCAATCTCTTTTCATTTCCCCAATAAAAAGTTACGTTTCTTTTAAAGAGAGAAAAAAAAGAAAAAGAAAACCTAATAACATAAGGAAAAAGCTTTTACCCAATCACAATTTAAATACACTTAATAAATTATATACGGTAAATGTCTTAAAGAAATAAACCAACAGTAACTGTTGCAATATTTATTTGGTATATCATATAGTAGCAAAATCAAATTAACTGTCCCACGAATTCCCTTCTGGGAGGTTGGGATTTACATCACAGGCATCTTATAGAATTTGACTAAAAGTTGAAATATGGAAAGTACTGAACATGAATTGAATGTGTTTTACTTCAATTTAGTATATGAAGGAATATTGCTTGTTTTGTTGCGCAATCTTTTATTGTCTATAATTAATTTTCTTCTCTCGTCTTCATTTATAGGTTTTGGTTGGGTGGCCTCTGGAAGGTAATGTGATCTATCACTTGATATAACTAGCGCACATTTAGGGAAGTAGATTAGGAATGTATTTGATGTATTCATTAAAACCCCAATTTAGGAAAGTATCCTGTAAAGAGTAATTGGTTTTTTGTAGACTTCTCATCGATGAATGAAAAGGAACAAAATTGTTCAAAGATACAGGCCCCAGAGGGAGAAAGGAAAAACAAAGTAGGGCAAAAGAAAAGGGGAAAAGGAAAAACAAAGTAGGACAAAAGAAAAGGGGAAAACAAGAATCTATAGGGGCAATTGCATCCCAATTAAAATATGAATTATACACTTGAAAGAAAAGAGAAGGTTTAGATATATCCAACCTTTTTCAATGAGGGTTTCTTTCGTGGTCTTGATTTTTTTTTTATGCCTTTGTATTCTTTATTTATTTTTTTCTAATTGAAGTTATTGTCTTTATCACAAAAGAAAAAAGAAAAAAAAGAAAAAAGAAAAAAAAGGAAAAAAGAAAAAAAAAAGTTTATCCAACTTTGAAGCATTCCAATCCAAAATTTTTAAAGAAATAGAAGATCACCAAAGTTGATGATAGCCAATTATTTCTAGATAAAACACATAGAAACCATCGAGGCATGTTAAAATCACAAAGAAGGGAATGTTGATTATGAATGTTTATGGACTAAATGATTACTAGGGGAATGCGACATTTTAATCAGATTATTACGGAGCTGAGACTTGTGGAATTACCATTGTCTAAAGGCCAATTTTGTTGGTATAAACCCAATGATGACTCTTGTCAATCATTAATTGACAAATTTTTAGGTACATGGGAGTAGGTTGAGATGTTTGATAATTCTAGGGTATCTAAACAAGTCCCTGTGCCTTCTCTGACCATTTCTCTCTCCTCCTTGATCCCTCAATCAACTTTGTAAGAGTGTTATGCTTGGGACCATTTCTCAATTTTTACGTGGAAATTTCCAATTTTCCTACACTTGCGATCAAACTCCCAGAAAAATCAGCACTCAATTTCATCAAAGATGTACCATGGAAGGGTTAATAAAACACTTGGATTGAAGTGCCCTCCCTAGCCTCCCCTCCCTCTGATCGCCTCTTCCACCCCTCCCCTTCTGCCCTCCCTCCGACTCCTTCCCTTCCCCCCGACCTCCTTTCCTATCTTGTTTCAGCCTTGTTTTCCAACCTTGGATTTTAACTCTTGCCGCATCAAACCACGCCGATGATATTAGTTCAACTTTCAGCCCCAGACCCCATGGAGGTGAAGAGTTGCAAAATAGGTGTTCATTTCTTCTGTATGTGGAAAGTGTGCAATGAGTTTTTTATAGAAGACATGGAAAAAGGACAAAAAGTTCTTTTCTCTCCACTAATGGCACAGTTTTTTATAGAAGACATAGAATGTGCAGTCTGACCCTCAACGGGCGTAAGGAAAAACATTCACATCCCTTTTGGGGATAGCACCTCAGGCTGGCAAGAATTCAATGATATGGTCAGCGGCTGCCTCAAGAATTCCTCAATAAACTCGTGTTCTTCTGGGAATAAATCACCCCCCCCCAAATGTAGACAAGCCATCATTGAGTTCCCTTCTTCAGCCACAGACTTCCTCAAGGAACCCGAGTTCCCCTGTCTCCCTTGTTTCGTTGGTCAAAAAACAGAACAGGCAGCATCAATGGGTTATCAAGCAAACTGATGTGCTCCAACCTGACTTCTCTAACCTATGGATTGTCTCACGGCTATTTGAATTCGATAATTGGCCTCATATTTGTAAAGCACTCAAAGACCACTTTCAATCTAATGTTATTATCAATCCTCTATTTGCAGAAAATGCTCTCGTAACAATGGAACGAGACTCATTGGACGAACTGGTTAATTTTTCAGGCAAGTGGCAGAAATTCGGCTCCTTCCATCTGAAATTCGAAAGATGGAACAACTCCATCCATGGCAGACCAACTTATGTCAGGGGTTATGGGGGGTGGATCTTTATCAAGAACTTACCCATTGATTATTGGTGCAAGCAGACCTTCGAGGCCATTGGGAAATACTTTGGGGGATTAGAAAGCATAGCAATGGAAACACTTAATTTGATCAATGTCTCAGAGGCCAAAATTAAAGTAAAGGAGAATCTTTGTGGTTTTGTCCCAGCAACAATAGAAGTTTCAAATGAAAAAAGAGGCTCAATCTACTTGAATTTCGGTGATATCTCGACATCCAACCCTCCTAGCAAGGTCAAGGGTGATTTATTTGAATCTGACTTTACAAATCCCATTGATTTAATTCGGCTAAATGAAGTTAAATGTGATGAAGGCATTTATTGTGATCCATTAAATTCAAAATTCAACTTCCTCCTTCCCTTCAATCGCAACATTAAGTTCTCTAGAAGTCCAGGAGTCTTTGTGGATAATAAAGAAAGCAAGATGAGAGAGATTGAATCCAAGGCCAAGAAGTCAAGAGGTCGTTCATCCTCTGAGCTGCCCCCCCGTTCCTGCCTCATCCCTCAGCCTTTTGATCTTCCCGAGCAGCTATTTTCAGAGCTGTCTGCAGAGGATAATGATTTAATTAGTGGAAAAAAGACAGAGGGTTGTGACCTTTCAACTTCCCCTAAAAAAGTCGCCAAAAAATGACTTAATGATTGGAAAAAAGACAGAGGGCTGTGACCCTTCAACTTCTTCTCACAAAGGCGCCAAAATTGACTCGGGAAAAATCAGTAATACCGGTCCGATTCTTCCTCCTCAGAAAGTCGGTTCGTCTCCAACCAATTTTGAGAAGTCTGTTGCTCAAGATTCTATCACAGAGAAGCCGAAGGCCTCGGTCTCTATCCCTTTCTCCCACAGACAGCTCCAGAAGGTGAAAAGGAATAAGCCATTAAAGCCTTACACTTCTGCAAAAACGAAATCGTTTGGGCTGCGGCCTTTTCCCAGACATTTCATCAGAAAGTACACGTCCTTTCAAAACCCTGGTCAGCCATCTCCAACCCGGATATTCTTGAAGTAAGTTGTGCTAACCTCCAAGCTAATCCTCAAACTTTGGGCCCTGATAGGGAGAGTCCTATCCTTCCTTCTCTACACTGCACCCGAAGTGGCAAAACCTCTACAGATAGTCAAATTCCCAGCCGTAACAAGTTTATTTTCCCCTCTCCATTCTCCCAAGATTCAGATGATGACTTGTTGGCTAGTGTGAGCAGTGAGGAGCCTTATCCAAGAAACAAAAAAAGACAGAATTGAGGACTCCTTTATCAAAAGCCTTTGGAGCTCAAAAGAGGTAGGTTAGGACTTGGTGGAAGCTAAAGGAAAATCGGGAGGCATACTCACAATGTGGGATGAGAGCAAAATCCTAGTCTCCTGCAGTTCAAAAGATGAATTCTCTCTTTCAATCAAATGCCAAACATTAAACAAAAAGATTTGCTGGATTACAAATGTATATGGTCCTTGTGATTACCGAGAAAGGAGAAGATTGTGGGCAGAGTTATCCTCTCTGGCAGAGAAATTTGATGATCCGTGGTGTATTGGTGGAGATTTCAACAATATTCAAAGAAGGCATGAGAGATATCCAGTAGGTAGAGCAACAAAGGATATGAATAACTTCAATAAGTTCATCAGATTAAACAACCTGCTGGAAATTCCACTCTCAAATGGCCAATTCACTTGGTCTAGGGAAGGTAATGGTGCTTCCAAATCTCTCATAGACCGTTTTCTTGTATCAAGCACATGGGAAGAAGTTTTTGATAATTCAAGGGTTGTAAGACAAGCTAGAACCATGTCAGACCACTTTCCTCTTACCTTAGAAGCAGGAGCATTTGAATGGGGGCCCTCACCGTTTCGATTTTGTAACAACTGGTTGAGCAACAAGGACTGCTGTAAATTGATTGAAAAATCTCTGAAAAGGAAGGAAAATCATAAATGGGCAGGTTTTACTCTCTCCACAAACTTAAGAGAAACAAAATCAGTCCTTAAGAAATGGTTTCATGATCATGGAAAGAGAAGAAGATGAAAGAGGACAGCTTACTAATAGAAATTCAAAGAAAAGACTCTAACAGTGGAAGTATCTCCTCGGGTCAGTGATGAAGGAGTAGCCTACTCCTTGAAGGTAGACCTCCTAACCTTTTACCAACCAGAAGAAAGAAGCCTAATTAAAAAATGCAAGCTAAAATGGTTAAAAGAAGGGGACGAGAACACTTCTTTCTTTCACAAATTCCTATCTGCCAGAAAAAGAAAGAATTTGATTGCAGAATTGCTTAATGATCAAGATATTCCAACCAAATCCACCCGGGATATTGAAGATATCATTTTGGGCTTCTACTCATCATTATACTAAAAAAGTAATGATCCTCGAGCCATTCCCATCAACCTTGACTGGTCAAGAGTCTCAAGAAGTCAAAATGAGCAGTTGATAGTAAGTTTTTCTGCTCTAGAAATCAAGCTAGCAGTGAAAGGGTTAGGAAGAAACAAGGCACCAGGGCCGGATGGCTTCACACCAGAATTCTTAATCCATTTTGGCATCTTCTAAAAGACAACCTTATAAAAATGTTTGATGATTTCTACAACAATGGTAAGCTCAATTCATGTATTAAAGAGAACTTTATTTGCCTTATTCCAAAAAAGTCAGATGCAGTGAAAGTCAAAGACTTCAGACCAATCAATCTCACTACTCTTTTGTACAAGATAATAGTAAAAGTCCTAGTTGAGTAGCTAAAAAGAATCATGCCAAGCATAACAACCCCTACTTAAAGTGCCTTTATTGAGGGAAGACAGATCCTAGACCCCATCCTAATTGCAAATGAAGCAGTCGAGGACTATAGATCGAAAGGGAAGAAAGGATGGCTTCTAAAGCTTGATTTGGAGAAAGCATTTGATAGAGTGGACTGGTCATTCCTTGAAAAAGTCCTAATTAGGAAGAATTTCAGCTCAAAATGGATCTCTTGGATATTGGGGTGCATCACCAATCCAAAATTCTCCATCTTTATCAATGGAAGGCCTCGTGGAAGGATAGTTGCAACTAGAGGAATTAGGCAAGGAGATTCCCTTTCTCCTTTCCTCTTTATCCTTGTGGGAGAAGTCTTAAATGCCTTAATCAGCTGGTTACATGAGAAAGATCGTTTTGAAGGTTTTTTGGTTGGTAAGGATAAAGTCCACGTTTCAATTTTGCAATTTGCCGATGACACCCTTATCTTTTGCAAATATGATGATGATATGCTAGAGTCTCTTCGGGCCACTCTTGACCTTTTTGAATGGTGTTCTGGACAGAAAATTAATTGGGAGAAATCATCCCTTTGTGGTATAAACATAGGCCAAGACATGTTGAATAAGTGGGCAGAAAAGTTCAATTGCAAAGTAGAGCGACTGTCCCTTCTCTATTTAGGACTTCCATTGGGAGGCTACTAAAAAAAGATTGATTTCTGGCAGCCTGTTATTGATAAACTTCAAGGCACTCTTGATAAATGGAGAAAATACAACATTTCAAGAGGAGGAAGAGCAACCCTTTGTAAGTCAGTACACTCGGACCTCTCCACTTACTACATGTCTTCCTTCTTGATTCCTAATAAAGTGTTGCATATCTTAGAAAGAATATTGAGGAATTTCTTTTGGGAAGGCCACAAAGGGGGTAAACTAAATCATTTAGCCAAATGGGAACTTGTGATTAAATCTCATGAAGAAGGTGGCCTCGGTTTGGGAGGCTTAAAAGAGAAAAATCTAGCTCTCTTAGCAAAATGGGGCCGGAGATTCCAGCTTGAAAGCTCTTCCCTTTGGTGCAGAGTGGTCAAAAGTATACATGGTAGTCGGATTTTTGGGGGTCACACATCCGGTAAGGCAGTGGGCAGCCTTAGAAGCCCATGGACCAGCATTTCAAGGGTTTGGTTGAAGGTGGAAAATCTATTGGTGTTTGTTTTGGGTAATGGGCTTAATATTGCTTTTTGGTTAGATGCTTGGATTGGCAATCTTCCCCCTTCATCTAGATTTTCTAGATTATTTAGATTGGCCACCCATCCAAACGGTTCTATGAGGGAGCATTGGGATCACAGCACCAACTCTTGGAGCATCTCTTTTAGGCGGTACTTAAAAGATGAAGAGATTATTGAATTTCAAGATTTGTTAAGTCTCATTTCTAACCTAAAGGTGCAAGATCGTCCCGACTCAAAGGTTTGGTCTTTGGAACCCAATGGAGCTTTCTTGGTTAAATCCTTAACCAACTTTCTCCGCAAAGCCCCCCGAATTGATCCTCTACTTTATGAAGCTCTTTGGAAATCAAAAAGTCCAAGGAGAATAAACATAGTCCTTTGGATAATGGTTTTTGGATCCTTAAACTGCCTAAGTGTGCTGCAAAAGAAGCTTGCCTCCCGCTACCTCTCCCTCAATATGTGTGCTTTGTGTAAAAGGAATGGGGAAGACCTACAACACCTATTTTTTGACTGCCTTTATGCACAAAGCTGCTGGTTTTTGCTCTTCAATATCTTCAATTTGTGCTGGTCCTTTGGAGCAGATTTTAGCCTAAATGTACAGCAGTTGTTGATAGGGCTGGTTCTCAAGAAATCACACCAAATTCTGTGGGTCAGTGCTGTTAAGGCTGTGTTAGCTGAGTTATGGTTTGAATGGAACCAAAGAGTCTTCAAAGACAAGAAAACCCCGTGGTTCTCAAGATTTGAAGCTGCCAAGCTGAAAGCCTCTCTTTGGTGCTCCCTCTCAAGCTCCTTTGCAGCATACTCTAGTCAGGAAATCAGTCTAAATTGACATTCATTCCTTTCTTCAGCTTTCTGAAGTTCTCATTGCTTCGTTTTTAGTTGTCTTTTTGTTATGATTTTCCAGTTCTCTCTTTATCATTTCAAGTATTGTTTCCCTTTGTATCACTTAATTTAAAGGCTTTTCTAGAATTAGGATGTGATGAGAGGTGCTAAGGGGGTGTCAACCTAGTTGAGATGCCCGGGTGCACCTGCTGATCCTTATGAATTCCTTGTAAATTGAGCATTAGTCTCACTTCATTTTCTTAATGAATAAAGAGACTCGTTTCCTTTTCTCTTATACACATCTAGATGTGTATAAGAGACAGGTGTCAACCTAGTGAGATGCCCGGGTGCACCTGCTGATCCTTATGAATTCCTTGTAAATTGAGCATTAGTCTCACTTCATTTTCTTAATGAATAAAGAGACTCGTTTCCTTTTAAAAAAAAAACACTTGGATTGAAATTCCAGAGTATCATGAATGTCTTTCCAAGAGTCGTGAACTAGTAGTCTAGAAATCACCAAGATAGAATTGAAGTTCATTTCCACTAATTTTTCTTTCTTTTCCTTTTCCTTTTTTCTTTTTTGAAAAGGATACCTAACTTTTCATTAAGAGAATGAAAAGTGACTAATGCTCCAAGATATAAAAGAAACTGAGGCTCCACTGTTTTTTCTTTCCTCACCCAAGAAGTATAAGCATTTCATCTGTTCTTTTGTACCAATTCTGCATAGTTTTTGTGAAGTTTATCATCTTTGACAAGCTCCGATTGGTATATGTCTCCTTTCAACTTGATTGGGAAAAATGAAAGCTGAGTGCTGATTTCTCTCAACATTTAAAAGAAAATGTTGTATCATGTCCCAAGAAATAAACCAACCTTTTCAACACTAACGGATACATGTAGTATCTTTCTACTTTCATTTGGTGGCCAAATAAAGCAATCAAGTTTCCAGGCTTGGGGAGATCTAAACTTGACCAAACGGATAGTCCCAAAATCATCCCTGATTTGCTTATGAAAAAATGTGTGCACTGGTTTTTGTTTAATATTCAACAATTAACAATGAATATCCCAAGAAATTGTTCAAAAAAATTTGTTTAAATTAACAGCAAATGTTCTTTCTAATTATAGAGGCTATTTCATTTGGAATTGCAACTGGTTCATGTTTATTTATTTATTTTTTTTGTTTTTGTCCCCACTATTTGACTAACACGTTACAGGACTTGCAGATTGGCAATGATATGTCTCAATTTGTGGGACCTGTCATCTTGAATAAACTTCTCGAGGTTGGTGGGCCATTCCTTCTTTACTTTTGTTCTTCTTTTCCCTTCTTCTTGGTGTTTCATCACTATAATGAAGGTTGAACATTGGTGACACAGTTACAACGACAAAATGAAACGAAGAAAATCAAATAATCGGAAAATAAGGAAATGGACGAAGACAAAAACTGTGCAATAATGACGATATTATAATATTATATTTAATTCAAATGTAAAGTAGCCATAACGATGAGCTAAATTTTCCAATTTTGAAGCATGTTGACAAGGTAAAAACTACGCAATAATGGTAACTATCATATATAATTCAAATCTTATCAATGACCGTGGAAATGTACTGGTCATTTATCCAAGAACTTTAGTATGAATTGTCTAGTTTTAGTTTATTTTGGTCTCCCTTCTCAAGCGTAATTTTACGATTAACCACTTTTCATTATATCAATGAAATGCTTTGTTTTCCTCCTAGAAAAAAAGAAAAAAAAAAAAGAAAAACAGCCCCATAATGATGCACAAAATTTCCAATACTGGAACTTGTTGACAAAGTAATTTTTTTTCTTGAAATGGAAACAAACCAGGTTTTGATGCCAACTAAAGATTGTCTGAAATGCTCTCCCCTCTCTCCTCTCCTTCCCTAGCCTCCTCCCTCACCGATCCTAACCCCCTCACCCACCTCCTCCCTCATTGATGCTAAACATCTCCGATCAGTCACATTGCTTCTTTTCTCCCTTACTCTACCTATTCTCCGGTACCTTCCCAACTGATACTTACCTCAGACTCAGATCTCATGGAAGCGAAAAGCTGCAACATAGGAGAACACTTCTTCTGTATGTGGAAAGTGTTCAATGGAATATACATATAAGAAATGGAAAAAAGACAAAAGGTTCTTTTCTCTTCTCCAATGATACAATGGCTAGATGAAAGTCTAAAACAGCTATTGAATGGACCAACGTTTGAATTCTTCCTTCTAAAGGAAAGAGTCGACTAAAATGTCATCCGTCTCTCCAAATTTCGTGACAACAGAGGATGGTTCGTGGAATGCGGGGTCTGGCCGTGGATGGGAGGAAGAAAAAACATTCATATCCCTTATGGTGATGGAACATCCGGATGGCAAGACTTCAGTACAATGGTAAGTGACTTCATAAAAGACTCCCTCTTCCCCTTGCCCTCATTAGAACCTTCCCAGACTACATCCCCTGTTTCAGAAGACAGAAAACAGAGCCTTCAACATAGTTGGGATAAAAGAAGCTCCCCGAAAAAAGGAAATAATTATAGAAGAACAAGATTCGCAGATGTAGTGAAAAAAAGTGATTATATCTCACAACCTACCTCAGATTCCTTGATGATATGCCACAAGCAAGCCTTTTGGGTTTAGAAAAGCCAAGAGGTATTCAAAGAAGATTTTAATCAGTTATGGACCATTTCCAAGCTCTTCGCATTTAATGAGTGGAAGGAGATAGAAAAAACTCTGATTCAAGCTTTTCATACACCTGCTATCATCAATCCCCTGTTTGAAGACAAAGCTTTAGTCAAATTAAACCAAGGGAATTTGGAAGATCTGATAGAAGCCCCTGGAAAATGGCAATCAATAGGGTCTTATCATCTTTTATTTGAAAGATGGAACAAAGAAAAGCACGGCAGACCTTCAGTTGTGAAAGGATTTGGGGGTTGGATCTCAATAAACAACCTACCTTTGGACTATTGGTGTAGAGCCACTTTTGAAGCAATTGGAGCATACTTCAGAGGTCTTGAAAGCATAGCAGGTGACGTTCCTAACCTCATCAATTGTGCGGAAGCAAGAATAAAAGTAAGAAGAAACATTTGTGGGTTTATGCCAGCAACCATAGAAATTAAAGATGAAAAGCGTGGAAATATCTTTTCGAATTTTGGTGATATAAAGTGTGTTGAATCCTTCAAAATTCTCAAGGGTGATCTTCTTCTTAACCAATTCTCCAATCCAATTGAAATATGTCGAATCCATCAAGCCATGAAAGATGAAGGGGCAGTAATTGAAGAGCTTGGATCAGATTGGTCTTTTCTTCTTTCCTCAGATTCCAAGCTGAGGTATGCAAGAGATCCGTATGCAACCTTAATGAGATATCCCGATCACAATCAAAAGAGTTTGAAGCACCATCCTCATTCAGCCTGCAAGAAATTACCAGAAGAATATGAAGAGTCGCGCCAAGATTCTCAGACCATTTTGTTTAACTCAGAAATCCGTGAAGAAGAATGCCAAGAGTCACCTCTGCAAAAGAAAAAGAATATGAACCATCTCCCATCACAGAAGAACACGAATGTGTCAGCGGTAGTCGAAGAGTCTTCCCTTTTTTTACAGCAAAAGAAACCTATAAATCAGCCGGTTGGTGAGCATTTAATCGAAGAATTTGAACGGCCACAATTATTGAGGAAAGAGAAAGAACCAGTGGATTTAATGCTCAATGTTTCCCCCCCTCTTACAATGGAAAATTTTAAAAAAGCCGACTCTTCCTCAGTCATTATGAGCAGACACACTCTCTCTCTTCCAAATGAAAAGTCGGGCTCCATCATTTCAGTTTCAGCAGGGGAAAAACCATTAAAGTTTATTCCTTCTACAGCCAGCCCTTCTCAACTCACTCCCCTTCAGCAACCGAGAGAATTTAATGATTTTGAGACTACTTCGATCAATGAAAAATGCTCACACCTCTTCAAACCTTTCCCCAATCATTTTGAAGGAAGACATAAGTCACATATTAAATCGTGGTCCTCCATCTCAAATTCTGATTTAATTGAGGATTACTGCATAAGACTTCAACTCTCAGAAACAAACTCAAAAAGGTCAGTCTTTCCCCTTAATCATCCATCTTTCAAGGATTCAGATCCAAATATCTCTCTTTTGCAAGGATCTCCACTTCATGGAATCTCCCATGACTTCAAAGATGTATCAATAGCAAGTGTAAGCAGTGAAGAACTTGAAAAAGACTTCCAGGAAATTGACTAAACTTCAGCATAAGACTTAATTGACAGTGGGGATGTTTTAAAAACTCTCTTCCAAACAGAGGAAGAACAGGGAGTTGAAAGGAAGAGATCCCTGTTTTCATCACCATTTATCAAAACTTGCATACCTCAGGAGTTCAATTCATTGATCGAAGAGTGTGAACTTACTCCAGGTTAACCAATTGTCCATAATTCACAGACCTTAGAAGCAATAATGAAGATTATTTTATGGAACATCAGAGGGCTTGGTGATAGAAATAAAAGGTTGGCAATCAAAAGACTCTTGAAAAAAATAAACCCAGACATAGTACTTCTCCCAGAAACAAAAGAGACAACTTCGATCTACCTTTTATAAATAATTTATGGAGCTCCAAAGAAATTGGCTGGGCTTTTGTGGAAGCTTCGGGTAGGGCAGGAGGTATTTTATCAATGTGGGATGAAGGAAAAATTTCAGTTTTAGAGATTTTCAAAGCATCATACTCTTTGACCTTAAAATGTCAAACAATTTGTAGAAAAAGCTGCTGGATAACAAACGTATACGGATTGATTGCTATAGAGAAAGGGACAGCCTATGGTCTGAATTATCTTCCATATCAGATTCTTGTGATGTCCCATGGTGCCTTGGAGGAGACTTTAATTGCATCCGAAGAAGACAAGAAATATTCCCAATAGGAAGATCATCAAGAGAAATAAGAAACTTCAATAATTTCATTAGAGAGTCAAATCTACTTGAAATTCGTATGTCCAATGAAAAATTCACTTGGTCAAGAGAAGGAGTAGTGATATCAAGATCCCTCGTTGACAGATTCTTTGTTTCTCATAATTGGGATGAATTCTTTGAAGACTCAAGAGTATCAAGACAAGCTTGTACTATATGAGATCACTTCCCTCTTCTTTTTGAAGCTGGTGCTTTTGAGTGGGGTCCCTCCCCTTTTAGATTCTGTAACAGTTGGTTAAAAAATAAGGAATGCTGTCGGATAATTGAAAACTTTTTGTCGATAAAAGGACAGCAAGATTGGGCTGGTTTTGCCTTATATTCCAGATTAAGAAGGGTAAAACAGAGTGTTAAAAGGTGGCTGGCAGAGCACGAAAAAGACCAGAAAATTAGAGAAGAATCTCTACTGAAAGAAATCAAGGAGAAAGACCTCCAAGCCGACAGCCTTGATAACTTTTCAGCAGAAGAAAATGTGAGAGTATCTTTAAAGGCTGACCTATTATCTCTTTATCAAGTAGAGGAAAGAGACCTAATTCAAAAAAGTAAGCTGAATTGGCTACTATTGGGGGATGAGAATACTTCCTTCTTTCATCGTTTCCTTGCAGCTAAAAGAAGGAAAAATCTTATTGCTGAATTATTCAACGAACAAGGATTGCCAACCAAATCTTTCAAAGAAATAGAAACAGTCATATTGGATTTCTTTTCCAATTTATACACAAAATGCACGGTTACTCATTCAATTCCTTTGAATATGGCTTGGTCAAGAGTTTTAGCTAAAGGTAATTCTCGTTTGATTGCAAAATTCAGCACAACAGAGATTAAAACTACTATTCAAGCCTTGGGAAAAAATAAGGCTCCAGGACCAGATGGTTTCACAGTGGAATTTATTCTTCATTTCTGGAACTTGTTGAAGGATGGATTTAAAGATGTCTTCGAGGAATTCTATCACAACGGTAAGCTCAACTCATGTATTAAGGAGAATTTTATTTGCTTAATTCAAAAGAAGGAGGAAGCAGTCTTGATTAAAGATTTTCGACCTATAAGCCTATCTACCATTGTTTATAAAATAATGGCTAAGGTGCTTGCGGAAAGGCTCAAAGTGATAATGCCTCGCCTAATAAATTCAACACAAAGCGCCTTCATAGAAGGAAGGCAAATTCTTGACCCAATTCTTATAGCAAACGAGGCTGTAGAGGAGTATAGAGTCAAAAAGAAATAGGGATGGATACTAAAACTTGATTTGGAAAAAGTCTTCGATAGAGTTGATGGGGAGTTTCTTGAAAAAATCCTCCATGAGATCCAAGATTGATCACATGGATTATGGACGGTATATCCCATCCTAAATTCTCCATATTCTTCAATGGAAGGTCTAGAGGAAGAATTATGGCAATAAGAGGAATTAGACAAGGAGACCCTCTTTCTCCTTTTCTTTTTCTTTTAATTAGTGAAGTCCTTTCAGCCTTGGTCAACAGAATTCATGAAAAAGGATTGTTTGAAAGATTTGTGGTAGGAAAGGATAATATCCATATATCAATTCTCCAATTTGCTGACGACACCCTCTTATTTTGTAGAAATGATGATGGAATGTTAGAGATTCTTTGAAAAACTCTTGCATTATTTGAATGGTGCTCCGGTCAGAAAATAAATTGAGAAAAATCAGCAATATGGGGAATCAATATTGAAAATTCCAAGCAAGAAGCCTTGGCCTCAAGGCTAGGTTGTAAATTATTGCAGCTGCCTTTTTTATATCTTGGTCTTCCATTGGGTGGATATCCAAAAGAAGTAGACTTTTGGCAGCCGGTGATTGACAAACTTCAGAGTAAAACTTGACAAATGGAGAAGGTATAACCTCTCAAGAGGCGGCAGGGCAACTTTATGCAATTCAGTTCTTTCAAATTTACCAACTTATTATATGTCTTCCTTTCTAATGCCAGAAAAGGTTATTTCCTCTATAGAAAGAATTATGAGAAATTTCTTTTGGGAAGGATATAAAGGAGGGAAGCTAAATCATTTGGTAAAATGGGAGGTTGTCTAAAAAAAAAAAATAGAGGATGGTGGTCTGGCTCTAGGAGGTTTAAAATGAAGAAATTTGGCACTTCTTGCCAAATGGGGGTGGCAATTTATCCAAGAGAACTCCTCTCTATGGACACAAGTTATAAAGAGTATTCATGGCAGAAATTTTGGTGAATGGCACACTTCTGGAAAGACATTTTGCAGTCTTCGCAGCCCTTGGATTAGCATCTCAAGAATTTGGTTGAAAGTAGAAGCCTTGGCAGTCTTCAAACTGGGAAATGGAAGCAGAATAGCCTTCTGGCATGATTCTTGGACTGGTAACACACCCTTTAAACTCAGTTTTCCCTCTTTAGTCAGAGTTGCCTCCAACCAAAATGGATCTGTTTTGGATCATTGGGATTCTCAAACCCTCTCATGGTCTCTACCCTTTAGAAGGCTATTAAAAGAAGAAGAAATACCAGATTTTCAGAACATGCTCTCCTTGATTTCCAGCATAAAGCCTACAATCAGACCTGACTCTCGATCTTGGTCTTTAGAAGCAAGTGGCTCATTCACGGTAAAATCTTTGTCTAACCATCTTGCTTTGGCCTCACCTATTGACACTCACCTTTTAAAAGCTCTATGGAAGACTAACAGCCCTCAAAGAGTGAATATTACGGTTTGGATCATGCTTTTTGGAACCTTAAGCAGTGCCTCAGTCCTGCAACACAAGCTGCCTTCCCATTTTCTTTCTCCTAATCAGTGCATTTTATGTAAATCAGCAGGAGAAGATTTACAACACTTGTTCTTTGACTGTCTCTTCGCCAGAAATTGTTGGCTAGTCCTCTTTAAAACCTTCAACATCAGCTGGGCTTTCGATAATACTTTTAGAAATAATGTTCAGCAACTACTCACTGTCCTATCCTCAAAAAAGCCCCAAATCTGTTTTGGTGCAATGCAGTAAAAGCACTATTAGTTGAAATTTGGTTTGAAAGAAATCAAAGAATCTTTCAAGATAGAGAACTCACGTGGTTCTCCCGTTACGAGGCTGCTAAACTTAATGCTTCTCAATGGTGTTCTCTTTCTAAACATTTTGCAGCATACTCCCTTCAGGATATATGTTTAAATTGGCAAGTCTTCATCCTCTCGGGCTGATTATGTTTTAAAGAGAAGGGGCACTACTCTCCAACCTTGAAGACTTAAGTAGTTAGACTTATTTTCTTGTTTTCTCCTTTGTTATGTATTATGTTTCTCAAAAGAGCACAACTTTTCTCTGTATTCAATCCTCTTGTAAGTTCCATTTTGTTCGTTTTGTTTGAGTTGTATGGATGTGATGAGGACGCTAAGGGGGTGTCAACCTAGTTGAGATGCCCGGGTGCATCTCCTGATCCCTTGTCTTGTATCACTCTTTTTTAAGTACACATCTCTTGTACTTTCTTTTTATGCATTAATAAAAAGTATGGTTTCCTTTTCAAATTTAAAAAAAAGAGGCTAATGCTTGAAATACACTGAAACATAAAAAGCAAGATATTAAATACGACCAAATAGGGACTTGCCCCAAAAAAATGAAAAAGAAAATAAACAAGAAAAATTATATCAGCATGAAAGCCTGGATTTGTTAGCACCTTTTATTAGCGATTTTCCTAGTGAATTGTGTCACCGTAGATGTTCACATATTTCTTATGAATACCTGCAGTCCATGCAGCGTGGAGATTCATCTGGGATTGGTTACATATATGCTTTCTCGATTTTTGCTGGTGTGGTATGCACAAAATCCTGTTTTTTCTTTTTTGTTTTTTTTTGTCTCTCTCCCAAATCTGTGCATATCGATTAGGTATGTGATAATGCTGGATTTTCTTACATTTTTGTAACATTAGATGAGTATTATGATTATTTATATTTGTAATATATTTTCCTTATTGGTAGAGGATCTTTCTTCTATATTAGAAAAGTATATGATTCAAGGAGAGAGAAAATGTAAACAAATAGATTTCTTTCCAGAAGTTTAGTAATTGACATTAACAATAACATATACGTTATTTACTTCAAAAGATGGTATATCCCGTTGTTCAGATATATTTGTATACACTATGCATGTTGTAAAACTGACTTATTGACGTCCTGAGTCTGCCCTTTGTCATTCTTTTGATGTTTATACTTCTTTATCAATGAAACCTTGTTTCTTATTATAAAAAAAAAAAAATCAATGAAACCTTGTTTCTTATTATAAAAAAAAAAAAAAAAGGAAAACAAAGGCTTATTTCATAACGTTTCTGTTTCCTATTTTCTGTTCTTGTTTTTTATTTTTTAAGAAACAATCTTATGTGATAAGTATTCTTGTGTTTTGTTTCTAAATTTTAGGAATGTTTCTAAAAAAATTAACCAAATTTTAGAAACTACGAGTAGTTTCTCTATGTTCCATTTTTTAAAGATTTTTATATTTTAACGTTCCTTTTAAAAAACCATATCCATCCATTTGTTTGTTGGTGTGAAAGCATGCGCAAGAAGTTTCTATGGATATTAGTCTTGGGTTCGAATCCCACAATCGGTAGATTTTTATATTATTTTGAATGTTGAAATAATTTATATTTATATATTATTTTAATTTTGAATTTTGTATTTTGAATTTTGCATTTTAACTTTTAGTACACTTGGAACCGATTAGAATTTTGCACTTATAAAAAAAAACAATTAGAATTTTGCAACAAATAAATTTAGTTTATTAAGCATGCATTTAGATGCACTTTTGTGCCGCCCCCTTTTTAGTTGCCTTTTAGGATTTTATTTTGTTTTTTAATTTTCTATACATAGAGAATCCCCCTCATGTATTCGACATTTTTTGGTCATAATAAAATTCTGTCTTTGGTCCACACCAGTCATAATTGTTTATATGAAGTTTTCTTTGCTTGTTTTTGTCTCGTGTATATTTCAATATGCTCATATCAATTGCACGACCCCAGTTTGTCTGGCACATATCTAATAGCTTTTTGCTTTACAGCTTCTTGGAGTGTTATGTGAAGCACAATATTTTCAAAATGTGATGCGTGTTGGTTTTCGACTGCGGTCAACATTGGTAAACTTTTTCCCTTCCATTTTATTTCTTTTTGTCCAGTAAAGATGATTTGTACAACTCCAATTATGTTATGGGAAGATTAGAATTTGTATGGTCGTTTTATTTGTGCGTTCCAGTGTCTGAAATGTGTTCTTTATCTTTTTTTGTGAATTTATTGGAACTTCAAATTTTCTCCCAATTTGTAACACAAGATGCTTAATTTCTTTTTGTTGCTTTAATAAAATGGATTATTTCTATTAAGGGCAGAAAAGTTCGTTGGAGATGTTATCTTAATACAGGTCTGGGTTTTTTTTTTTTTTTTTTTTTTTTTTTTCTGTCTTTAGGTTGCTTCTGTTTTTCGCAAATCTTTGAGGTTAACTCATGAGGCTCGCAAGAAGTTTCCTACTGGAAAGATAACCAACTTGATAACTACCGATGCCACGACACTTCAGGCACATTTTTAAGTTTCATATTTTTTCTGTGGTGTATATGCAATGATTGTTTTTAAATTATTCATATTTAATTATTCATATTTTTCCCGCCATCAGAATTTCATATTTTGAATGAAATGCATTTTGCTAAAATAAATGCTAATTTTTTTTCGAAATGAAACAAGACTTTTTCATTGATAAAATGGAAAAAGTCAAAAGCTCAAAATATAATGAAACAAATAAAGAAAGAGAACAACATAGTTAATGAACTAACAAGAACAAAAATTAAAAGACTAATCCTTGGAAACAAAAGAAACTAAAATACAAGTGCCTAAAGAACAAAAATTTCAAAACAAGCAAAACAGCTGTCAAAGAACGAAGCTTGAGCCAAGAGTGACGAAGAACTTTGAAAGCAGATGAAAGTGGATGATGCTTGAAGCTGAAAACATAACCAAAAAGACTAGAAAGATGCCAATGCAGAAGCCTCCCCTTAAATTGAGCCAGACATAGTTCTTAAACAACCATGGACAAAAGACATGGGAAGAAAAGCAGCAAAAGATTTTGACAAGCATTACTATTATAAGCCCTTTAGAAAGCACAACCAACCGGGCCCTCCAATCTGAATTTTCTCTTGAACTTGACTTTAACCTGAGAATAGAACATGGAGCGGCAACCAAAACCATAATAAATTCCTTCAAACAATTGATAAATACCAACCATTTATAGATGCCCCCAAGCCTCTTGTGAACTACGACAGGATCTTTAATGAAGATTAAACAAAACTCAGCCAAGAACGATACCACAAGCATCAATTATTGAATGCAGATGCTGTGGAGTTTCACTCTTATCAAGAGGAGTAAATAAAGGAACTTCAGCGTTTGTGAAAATAAATGCTAATGAATAGTGATTTCTAGAACCATGGGTTAGTTATGGACATGGCTTGGGGGCACTCATTGGAGTTTGTAGTTATATTAGACAAGGATATTTCTTATTTTATTGAGATTATTGCGTAGCCCTAATTTAAAGGGTAAAGTTTGTAACAAGAAAGTGCATGTCATCTACAGTCCACTCCACGAGCTTGGTTTGGGAAATTTAGTCAGGTGATTGAAAACTTTGGAATGGAAGAGCATGTTAGATTATTTAGTCTTTTTAAGAGATTTGAGAGTGGTGTCATCCTGTTAGTTGATATGTTAATGATATTGTGATTTCCTGTTAGTTGATATGTTAATGATATTGTGATTACTAGCAATGATGCATTAGTTATTCAATTCCTAAAGACCCTTTTCCATATTCAATTTCAAACGAAAGATTTGGGCATGTTGAAATACTTCTTAAGAAGCTAGAAAGGAATACTTTTATCAGTGAGAAAATATACTTCACTTGCTAGTTGAAATAGGGAAGTTAGGGGCTAAGCCATGTAGTACTCTAATGATGCCAAACTTTCCATTCACAAAAGAAGGAATTGCTAAACGATCTTGAAAAATATAGGAAGTTAGAGGGAAAACATAATGATATTACCGTGGCTCTACCAGAAGCCTATTCAATGAGAATTGTGAGCCAATATATGTCGTATTCTATAGTTGATCATTGGGCTACATTAAAACAAATTCTGTGCTATTTGAAGGTTGCCCTCGGGCGTGGTTTAATATATAAAGATTATGGTCATACTAATATTAAATGCTTCTCGGCTGCCAATTGGGGAGGATCTAAAGAAGATAGAAGATCAACTTCAGGATATTGTGTTTTTATTGGTATTTATAGGACATGTGAAGAGTGGAGAACAACTAGGAGTTATCTTCACGAAAGCATCGAATGAAGCATGTATAGATTATCTATGTAACAAGTTGGGCATGATTAATATATATGCTCCAAATTTAGGGAGAGTGTTATAGGGTTAATATTAGGGTTATCTCACTATTGTAAGTATACTATTAAGGTTATCTCACTATTTTTTACCTTCTTCTACTTAGGTTACTCTTATACACTTGTATATATCTATCTTTAGTTTCCGTTTCAAATATATATGTGTGTGTGTGTATATATATATATACCATATATGTATGCATATGTATATATATTTATGTATCTTTAGTAAATGGAATAGAATATTTAGATTCTCTCAAATCTAAGAGTTTTACAATAATATTCATCTTAACTTCTTGGCGTGTTCGTTAACTATTGTTTGATTGGTTTAAGTTGGCAAAATAAAAGCTTCTCAATGTTGCTGTCTTTCTAATATTTTTTGGTTTTCACCTTACAAGAATTTGTTTGAATTAGGAAGTTTTTGTTAATTATTAGTTGGGTTGTTTTTGCTCTCTCTCCCTCTCTCCCTCTCTCTCTTAATAAGACAATTTTTCATTCATATAATCGAATGAGAGTAATATTTAAGGCTTAAGGGATACAAACTCCACAATGGAGTGAAATAAAAAGCATAAAAACCAATATTACAATGGGAATATTTGTCTTTCAATTAAGACAAGTATTTTTAATAGAAAAATCAGCATAAGATTTAGAAAGGGAGAAACATGTAAGAAGCATTGGGATGAGTTGAATTAAAATGATCTAACCATAGGACAGATTTTTCTTTCCAACATGTGTAATTTTATTTTGTCTGCACGTTTTATGTTTTCAAATATTGTACTATTTTTTATGTCGTTGTGAAAGAACATGTCGCTATAGAAGGAATTTCTATTCTAAAAATTGTTTGTCATCTTTCATATTAAATTCTAATCCTTATAGTAGATTTTATTTCGTGTCTTGCTCTTTTGGTCTCGGTATCCAGCAAATAACCCAGTACCTGCACACATTATGGTCAGCTCCATTTCGTATTACAATTGCAATGGTTCTCCTTTACCAGCAGTTGGGAATTTCTTCACTTCTTGGCGCGTTACTGCTAGTTCTTCTATTTCCTATACAGGTATGTGTTTAACAAAATTTTCTTTGGTTCCTCTCACAAGTGTGTGTGTGTTTGTTTGGATAGCATGGGTAGTTGTTGCATTGCAAATAAATCTCTCTGTCTGATGATATATATTTTTTCTTAAAAAAGACAAGAAACAAGGGTTTTCATTGATATAATAAAAAGAGGCTAATTCTCAAATGATTTTACCAGAGTGAAAAGGTGTTGTACGAAAAAAAACAACTAATGTTCAAAGAAATAAACTCCAGTCAAGAAAGAATAATAGAAAAAGAAAATTCTGAAAAGCAACAAACGTATTAAACTATTGAAAAAAGATGAAGGGCCCTCAAGTTGAGACAAGTATTCTATTATTTTTTTTTTGGAACAAGATACAAAAGTTTTCATTAAGAAAATGAAAAGTGACTAGAAAGAGACTAATGCTCGAGGATTCAAACTCCAAAATGAGTGAAAAAGCAATAGAAAACAGTACAAGAAAGCAACTACCACTTGGATTGCAAGAGGCCTCAGTGATTGTTCATGTATGTTTGCTCCGGAAAGTATTCTCTAAAATCAGTATCTTCTAGTTGTCTTTAACCAAGAATCAAAGAATGAGGAAGTGGTTGGCATTCTCATTAAAGTTATCTGGCATTCAGTGGGGGGTGGATGATCTGTTGTTGATTCAGAAGAAGGATGGTAGAGAGGCATTCTTGGGTTGGAAGGATTGAATTGAAGCTTCATCATGGACTTTTATTTTAGTAGTCTGTTAGAAGCTGCTAAATTTTCAATGTTTCATGTCTCTCCGGGCAGCTTTGTGGCATCTCTTTTTGTATCTCACTATTGGAACATATTGGGAAATTTTGTCATCATTTTTCCTCTGTTTTGGTTTTTGGAGATTCGTTTTAAATATTTTTGGTTGGTGAGGATTCAAAGGGATTTCTATGTTATTCTCGATTGGCTTATCATTTTGAAGCTGCAAGGGTATTCGCCTTCCCTTATTGCCATTTTTCTAAGATTTTATGTATTTTTCTATTCAAGTTTTTTGTATTTTTGGGGCTTTTTCCCTTTTCTTTTGGCTTATCTTTGTCCTCGTGAATGGTTCCTTTGGGATTGTACTCTATGTTTTCGGGCTATTTATTTTGTATCCTTGTATTTTTAGAGATTGTCTCTTTTCATTTTATCAATGAAAAGAATGGAAAAAGAAAAACAGTATGTGAAAGCCGTGAAAAACTAAACCAGTAAACAGAATAAAGCTAGCAAGTGGAGCAGAAAGCTTAAGAAAAAGAAACTATAGATTTCCAGCTGTGACAAATCTTAAACAACGAAAATGTGGGAATGCCGAAAAGAATGCCGAAAAGAATGCCGGCTTGGATGGCATCCACTCTCTCCTCTTTCCTCTTTTCTCCCTCCTTCCCTTTCTTCTTCTTCTTCTTCTTCTTCTTCTTCTTCTTTTTTTTTTTTTTTTTTGGTAAATAGAAACAACTCTTTTCATAGAAGTGGTGAAAAAAGACTAGTGCTCAAAATACAATATACGAAAGAAAAAAATTCAAACAACTAAAACAATCAAAGCA
Organism: Benincasa hispida; assembly: GCF_009727055.1. Classification (NCBI taxonomy): domain Eukaryota; kingdom Viridiplantae; phylum Streptophyta; class Magnoliopsida; order Cucurbitales; family Cucurbitaceae; genus Benincasa; species Benincasa hispida. The sequence goes on from NW_024065018.1 coordinate 153,146, forward strand.
ATGCAAATATAAATTGTTCAAGTAGAGGAAAAACAACACCAAGAAAGCATTAAGCTGGAAAAATAAAAGCACTCCAATTTAAACAGAGATCTTGAATGGAAAAATCTGCAAAAGCCTTAGAAAGAGTGCACCAAGAAGAAGCATTAATCCGAGCAACTTCAAAACAATCCATCCAAGCGATTGATTTATCGTGGAAGACTCATTGGTTTCTTTCAAACCAAATTTCAGCAAGCAAGGGTTTAATTGCATTAGACCAGATCAAATCAGCAATGGAATGTTTCTTATTAAAAAAAAAGGTTCGCTTTTCATCCGGATGGTCCTTTGAATGCACTGTGTGGCCTAGTACAGGAGGAAAGCAACCGATATATGTTCCTTTTGGCTTTAACAAAAAAGATTGGTTGGTATTCTAGGAAATGATAAAAGATTATCTCAATAAGTTTGAAGCATTGAAGAAGTTGAAGATCAGTCTGATGGAAAATGAAAGGTCCTCTGGGATTTTGAAGGAAAACAGATCAAATAGGAGAAGCCTTGCAAATGTGGTTTGTTGAAATCGTAAGTCAGTACAGTCAAAGTGTTTAGGTGAATGAGTCGAACGTTGATTGGCCATACTTGTATGGTTGAACGTTGATTGTTTTATGGCCCTCCACAGTTAGTATGCGATGATCGACCATGCACATTGGAGGCAAGGTTGAAGGGGTGTCGAAAATTTGTTTTCTCTCCTCTAACAAGGCTTGTATCATGACTGGTAGCTTCTCGGTTTGCTGTCTCTCCAACTCATTATTCATCTTCTCTTCCTCAATCTCCAAGTGTTGAAAATCGATTGGAACCCCATGTCTCCCTCCTCTCATATTTTGGACAGGGCCTTAAGGGACGCTTCAACTTTCGTAAGAGAGGGATCTCCACGGAGCACAACCTGGGAGTCACCTAACCAAAATGACATGGTTAGTGAAGGCTAGTGAATGCCTATGAATCCAGTGGTACACAACCAAGGCATCCCTAAAACCACGTTCATCTGGCCTAACTCAATGGCTAAGAAGTCTGCTCTGACTAGCAGCCCAGGCAGTTTAAGTTCCATGTCCTTACAAATTCCTTTTCCTTGGATGGATGTCCCATTCCTGATCACTACCCCGAATTTGGTCTTTTGTTTTAAAGGGAGGTTGAGCTCTCTTACCGTGTCTTGGTGGATGAAGTTGTGTGACGCGCCTAAGTCTATGAGTATTGTAACCACCTTGCCATGTACCGTCCCTTTCAGTTTCATGGTTCCTTTTGCTGAAAATCCAAGCATCGACTTCAAGGCCAGCTGTGCATTCCTGATGGTTTCTATTGTGTTCAACTTTGTTTTTTCCTTTTCTCCCGTGGCTTTTTCATTGTCTGCGTCATCTTCCTCATTGGCTATAAACAACATTAGCGGTCTACTTTCCCTCATTTTGCAGCGATTCCCAAGGGAGTACTTTTCATTGCATCAGAAACAAAGACCCTTGTCTAGCCTCTCACGAAACTTTGAGTCTCACAGCTTCTTTAGAGGAGGATCCTTCTTCATTGGCGTGTTTTTCACAGGTATCGCTACTTGTTTCATCACTGGAGCGTCAACCCTTTTGGTGCAGCCCATTTTAGTCGTGACGGGTTCTTTCCTCCCCGATTGGGCCTCCCTTTTGTTGGGCCCATGTATCCCAAATCTGTTAGGGCGATTTTGAGGGCTAAGTTGCGGTCGTTCACCGGCTGCGCTTCACGCATACATTTATACGACGTATGCGGATTCCTGCTAATCACCTCTGCTTGCAGAGTCGATTCGAGGCCATTCATGAACGCATCCTTCAGCACATTCTCTGATAACTTCGGTAAGAGTGCAGAGTAGGTAACGAACTTCTTCACATAATCAGCATACGACCCCTCCTGCTTGATCTTAATAGCCGTGTGCCCAAGCTTCATTCTCCAATGGCCCTGTAATGATCAAATAGCCTTTTCTTCAATTCTTTCCAAGTAGTGATGGCCTTTCGGTTGTTACTCCACTTGAACTAATCCACTTCATCAGGCGCAAAACTTACCACAACCACTTTTACCTTTTCTTCATCAGAGAGTTCATGAATCTCGAAGTAATACTCAGAGCGATATACTCAAGATTCGGGTTTTTCTTTGGTGAACAGGGGAATTTCTAGGCGTTTATACTTACCTTTGTCGTTGCTGTTAGCCCCCACTGATTGAGAGGACTCGGCTTCATCCGTCTTCCCTTTGGCTTTGTGGTTGCTTCCCTCTGAAACCGCTGACTCCTTCTTCTTCGAGGAGTTGTTCTCTCTAACTTCCTCTGTCAACTTCTCAATATTTTTGCATAGACCTAACAATACGTCCTTCAACCCCACTATCTCCTTTTTGCTCGTCTCCCGCTTTCTTCCAGCAACTTCTGAGTCATAGCTCTAGTCTGCCCCAAGATTGTTTGGGCTCTGATACCAATTTGTTAAGCCCCGGTCCTGCACACAGCAAAGCTTATGCAAACACAATGACAAATGATGGAAATAGGATTATTTCTATTGATATTGATACTCAAAACCTAGGAAATACAAGAACAAGTAGCTTGAAACTTAGAGAGAGAACAAACTTCAAACAACAGAGATGAAAACCAAAAGAAAACAGACCAACAAACTAAAATCCCAACACAATTCGAGAGAACTGGGGAATTCTCTCCATAAAAGCTCTCTAACTTTTATTTATCTTCAGTAAAGGCATGCCTTCTCAATTCCTCATGCTGGTGCTTTTAAAGGAACGTCAAGGTCCCCTCCTCTAGATGTTTCCCCTCTCCACTAATTCCCCCATAACAAACTCACCCCCTGCCAATTCGGTTGTAACAGAATTACTGAGTGTATTTCCCTTTTTACCCCTCCTCTTATAAGTGTAAATTATTGGGGGTTTAATAACCTCATGCTAACCTATGTTAAGGTATGTCACCTTTGTCCACCACCTTACCTCATGCTAACCTAGGTTAAGGTGTGTCACCTTTGTCCATCACCTCACCTAGTCTTTCTTGTCTTACGTGCACGTAGACAGGATCCTATCATCAAGACTCATATCTAGACTCAGCTCCTGTACCTTGACTTCTAGTCCTTCAGTATAGAGCTACCCAAACTTCCTAAGGGAACATTGCGTCAAGGCTTATATCTAGAACCTAGCTCTAGTACCTTCATCTATGGTCCTTTAGTACTGAGCTATTCCTACTTCCTAAGGAAACATTCTTCTCTTTACTAAGATTTAGCTCTCTTAAGATATCTCTTATTGACACATATTCTTGATCCTTAAAGTGCATAGCTTAAACATACTTAGTAGCTTCATACCTCATCACATGTTTACAATATTAGAGATACGCGTCACTTAGGAAAACTTATTGAAAACTAGTTAACATGAAAAGCTTTCAGTAAAGATGGATTTACTAAATCATTCATAAAGCTTTTGTAAAACATTTAAAGCATTTAGAGCCACTAAAGATGGATTTGCTAAATCATTCATCAAGCTTTTGTAACACATTTAAAGCATTTAGTGTAACGACCGGATCCTTACATACTATGGTCCGACCGCTACGACATGCATGCTTAGACTTTTCTATTATGAGATGAGTTTTGGACAAAAATCTCAAAAGAACATATCTAAGATTTTATTAATTAGGTAGAAAACTATATAAAAAGTTTATTTTACAAAATGCCAAGATCCATAAAACACTAGTGTAGTGATACAAAAATGTATATGCCCATAATAGTGAGTTTGATGGTTGGCCATTTGAGCGACGTTCAGTTCTGCCACCTACGCTATGTCCTTACCTACAAAGTCTGTAAAAATAGGATGAGTATATAGTATACCTAGTAAGTAGTTCTCACATAAGGTAGTGACCAAATGCACAATCACATGCAACATGTCCTGAAAACATATGATTGGGACCGAAAACATATACTAACATGTGGTGGTCGGTTATGCTTCCAACGTAAATTTCTTCGCCCTGATAGGAAGATGAGGACTTAGGCGGAAACTAGCCCATCTGATGATTAGCGGGTCATACAGTCAGTAGGGCCAGAGTCGCATCCAACATCACTAACGTAAATTTCTTTGCCCTGATAGGAAGATGAGGACTTAGGCGGAAACTAGCCCATCTGATGATTAGCGGGTTATGCAGTCAGTAGGGCTAGAGTCGCATCCAACATCAACCATTAACATAAACGTAAGATTGGACTAGAGGGGTGCAACCATACATACCCTGTTAGTCCGTTAAGTTTCCCTAGCATAAACTTGACATAGAATTGGGTCTAGAGGGGTGCAACCATACATGCCCTGCTAGCCCTAGAAGCATAACCTTTATTAATTAAAATTTAATCTTATGAACAAACATAATGCATGGGGTCCCTTGCGATAAACGTATTTTAAACATGTAATGCAACATAAACAATAACATAATTATGCAACATATTAAAGGTACACTACCATGAAACACTTAAAGAGAGGGTGAGATAAACTACTTACCTTAACTGCGATCCTAGGTATTCCTTATTATTCCTTATGGTTTGATCAGTAGAGCTTTCCCTCTTAAACTAGAAGGAAATTGGGCAGCACCTCACTCGAGCTTTATCTCTTCTAACCTCACAGAACTTCCTCACTCACACGATTCTTTGTTACTGAGATTTGTTTGAGAATGGGTTAAATCTTCTGGTAAAGGGTCCTATTTATAGTGGTTTTCAGCTCTTCTCAGTGTGACAACTCATCCTACAAATGAATTACTTAGGTTTAAGAATTTCTCTTAATAAGACACCTAATTTTGGCTAACGTTTGCCCTTACGTCTTCAACCTTTGTTTGTATTCAATTTTAGGGTTCTCCATGTATAATCTATAAGATTGTGGCCATATTCAACGCATAATCCACGCTTTTGTCCAAATCTCGCTCTCTTTGTTCTCAGAATCTCGCTCTCTCGAGATTTCTCGCTGGTTTGGCTCTCGCTCTCGCTCTCGCTGGTCTCGCACTCGCCCCCGCCCCTGCTCCCGCTCCCGCTCTCTCCCACTGTCTCGCTGAGAATCTCGCTCTCTCTACTCTCGCTCTCTCCAATTTTCTCTCCACTCTCACTCTCTCCACTCTCGTTCTCTCCAATTTTCTCTCTAATCTCGCTAGTTTTCACACGTGGGTTGCCTTCACTGCTTGTGGATTCCACTTCCCCTTTTTAACTCTTTCAAATTTTAAGAATATATGGGCAATTAATTCACTTCCAATTCTTCCAATGAGTAGTGCCCAAATAAAAAGTTATCTACTGCCTTTTGTTTCCTGAATTAGCTAGCGTCCAACTTCTAATTAATCCTTCCTGATTCTGCCCCCTTATTCATTATTTTTGGATAATTAATAAATTTCTTATTTTTTTCCAATTCTAAATTTCCACCCGATTTTCCTATTAAATTTATATATTTTTCATTCTTAATTATGTATTTTATTTGTTTTCCTGCTTTCTAAATTACGGTTAGGGTATTACATTTATCATCCCTTTAAATAAAATTTCGTCCGGCTTAACATTTAAAATCTAATTTCTTGTAGTGTATGCATACAAATCTGGGTTGTTACATTTAGAGTCACTCATAGGGTTTTACTAGAATCCTTTCTCTCTTTCCAAGTTCCCTGGTTTCCCTTGGTTTTCTTTTTGAACCCTAATTTCTAGATTCATTTGAAGCTCAGATTACTCATTATTCCAGACCTTATTTTGAGACGCTTCCTTCTACAAATATGTTTAGGAATGTGTTAACTTACTTACCTTAAAATTTGAGCTTCAAACTCCATCGCAAGAGCTCAGAATCTCAAGATTACTCCACTTTGCTCGGCTGTCACCGATTCTGTGAACACCTCTTGGTTTCCTTCAATTTTGACAATTCTCTCTTAGAATCTCCTCACAGCAGCCCTTACACATAAACTACATTCAATTTATGAGATTTTGGCTTAAGAATCACTTGATTTGCACGAGTAGTTTGAGAGAACTCCTCGTTTAAATCTGGTGTAGCAATCCTTACGCTGTGAGAAGCTTTCCTAATGCCTGGATGTAATCTCAATGCCCCGACAACATCTTGGATGCTTAGAGGATCTTCCTCAATGCTTGCTAAGCTTCCCTCAACGCCTTAGTCTCCCTCTTCTCTCTTAAGCCCTTTTGAGATATTTTCTGAGTTGCATTTCGGAATGAAGGCCCCTCGGGATATTTATAGGCTTTCTAAATCATCCTTGTCATCCTCTAACATTACCAATGCAGGCACTTGTATTGCATGAAAATCCTAAGTGTCAACTCCATGTAATGTTCGACACTTAGCACGTTCCACCTCCTACTTGCATGGATTCGAGTTGTCTTCCCAATATTTTGTCCAATGCATAGGTCATTCTTGCATGTCTTAATATGCTTCCACCTTCTCCTAGCTTAAGCTCAAATTTCATTTGATTTAGCCACTTGTCCCGATGCTAGCCATAATCTCCAAGTTTCCTCAATTCATCGTATACTCTTCTTCTTTGGTCGCATAGCATCTCTTGAACGCATCCCCCATGTCAACGCATAGCCTCCTTGAACGCCTAACCTCACTTGGCCTCAGTTAGAATCATAGCCTTTGCCATGACCCACCTTGTGTCCAACTAACTTCTCAAGACCGACGCATAGTCCAATGGCCATACTATTCTTCCAACGCTTAGCCTCATGGTTGGCGCATACTTTCTTCAACGTATACCAACGCTCACCTTAGATAGCTATTGTGTCAACGCTTGCACAAGCCTCTTGTCTAAGGCCTCTTGCTGCGTGCATCAACTTAATCTTATCTCACAACTCCCAGCCTCGTCGCATTGTCTTTGGCATCGCCTAGCCCCTCAGTCGCACGCCCAACGCCCTTGCGTTTAGCGCCTTGCACCCATCCTTGCGCGCAATCGAGTGCTTCCTCGCTCGCGCATGGCCCTTACTTGATGCACAATGACCTTTATTCGATGCACGATGGCCTTTCCTCGATCATGTATAGCCTTTACTCGATGCTCACCTAGTGCTTATTCGATGTGTGCCTAGTGTTTACTCGATGTTTGCCTAGTGTTTACTCGATACTTGCCTAGTGTTTACTCGATGCTTGGCCACCATTTTCACGGGCAACACTTAGCCATTAAATAGGCTTTGTCTAACCTCTGAAGACAAGACCAATGACTATGGCTCCCATATCAACGAATAATTCTATACTTAGTCAAATTTTATGCTTCCCACACTTAGCCAAAATTTCTTCTTGCTAGGCTAACTTATAAACATCCGAGAGCCCTCCAATACTTAAGCATTTTCCTTCTTCATTTCCTTATCCTTTACCCATTTCCCTACAATTCCACATTATCTCAAATATTAAACCCCTCATTTCACTGATCTCAACCAATAACATATTTAAGTAGGAAAAGTAGGGTTCGGGTTTCACAACTCCAACTTCATGCCTTTTACCAATGGTCCTATTCATCGTAAGATCTTGAAATAAATAATAATCATGAAAAAATGAGACACAACAATGAAGATCATGAATGAAGAGACTTTTCCTCAATAAACCACAAACAAGTGAAGATATAGTCCAAAAACACAAACAAGTAGAAGGAATACACGATTTCGATCAAACCTACCAAAGTCGGCTCGAAACGGACGACGCATGTGCCTACACACGCTGACGCATGGATCGAGGGGCAAAAGCTGACGACAACGCATGAGCTTCACACGTTGCTCAGGTTGATGCCAGATTTTACACTTTTGTAGATCAGCGGCTGGGCTCCCTGTTGGAATGGACGGTGCAAAAAATAGAGCGATGAACAGTGATGTAATTTGTACAGGCAGCGGCGGATGGCGGCAACCGATGGTGAACGAAAATGCAGACTTAATCTCTTCACAAAACCCTACATGAAACACAAAGGGGTTCTAAATACCAAACCCTAAAGTTCACGAAAACCCTAAAACCTAGGGTTCTGATACCATATAGAACTTTTAGGTTTGAGAGAATCAGAATCTATGGACGATGACAAATGGTTATAGGAATCAAAAGAGGACATAGGATAAGTGCATTGACATTTACCTTTACGAAGAGCACTAGGAAGGTCATCATGGGATATGAAATTTTGGGCCTTCTTTCATCCTTATTTCAATTGTTCTCTCTGGTTGGTTGAAATGAAGCGTTTCAACATTTCTTTTGAGTGCTATTATTAGTTGTATCTGGCTGTAACGGTTGTAATTACTTTGTTTTATCTTGTGTCATTGCATTTTGAGCATTAGTCTCTTTCTATTTTATCTATGAAATGTCTTATTTCCTTTTCTATAAAATAAATCTTAAAAATAGAAAAACTGGTAATCTTAAAAATAGAAAAACTGGTATCATAGATGTGAGCGAGATCTAGTTTGTCTTGATACTTTGCAATTATCAAAATTACAATCCTAATTTTTGTTCACTAGGAAATGACAAATTGCTACCATGAATTGAAAATTCCTCGAACTTCAAAAATGAGGACAAAGAATCCTTCGAATGAAATAGTTCAAAACGATCCTTGAAAGGTAGTTGCTTGTCATTAAAAATTCAGTAGTTGCTTGTCATTAAAAATTCATCGGCTTTGTTCCAAGCATAATTATAATACAATAGCCTTTACCGCATTAATCAAAAGCAGAGAAGCTTTGGAATTTAATAGAGGACCATTGATCGTAGTTTGAGAGTTAACTCAAGTACTTGTGATTGATTGTTAAGTCAGATGAACATTGTCTCACAAGTCCTTTGCAGTAGAATAGCACATTTAGTTGGAACACATTTCCTTACTCATGGAATTGACCAACCAAGTTATAACCATAGAGTTTTTAGCATCCTAAGTAAAACAAATATTCTCGGGAGGTGTTTTTTTGTCTCCAGTAAGATATTCAATCTTCCCTTGTCCAGAAATATATATCCGAACCATCAGCCCATATAAACAATAAAAATTAAAAATTTTGTTAGTGTTTTGATAAAATGTTAAATTTACCTTCATCCATCAGCTTAAACTTTTGGATCAAACGGTGATTTAACATGGTATTAGAGTAGGAGCTCCAAGAGGTCTTGTATTCAAATCCCTACCATATTATTTCCTTTCCAATTAATATTGAATTTCCCTTGTTGGGTCTTCTACACATTTCAAGGCCACAAGTTAGGGTGAGTGTTAAAATATTGATATAATATTAAATTGATAAATACTTCGGTGCAACATCTTTGTGCAGCCGACCCAACTATCCAGTCACAAAAATGCCATATGGCAAACTTTTCTTTTTTTAGAAAAAGATTATTTTTCCTTTGAGATTGAAAGGGAGGCATGAAGATGGGTGGAGCTTTGGCTGCACCATGTATTATTCTATTAAATTTACTTTCATCCATCGGCTGAATCTTTTGGGTCAATTGGTGATTTAACACATCTATCTATCACTAAAATAGTAGATGGAATGAACCGACGATAATCTTTTCAGACTCTGACTAACACTTTCATGAGGTTGAGCTTCTTTGCATTTTCAATGCTGCTCCTTGCATTCTGTTTCCTTAAAAAAGAAAAAAAAAAGAATGCTGCTCCATGGAAGTCATCACATGCAATTCCATTTAGTTTGAAGGTGTTAAGGTTCAAGGTGTTAAGATTCTAGAGGTGAAGAGGGATAGTTCGTACCTCTAAATTTTTAATCAACCTCCATAACTTGCATTGCTTTGTGTACTTCTGATCTGTATGACTATCTTCATGTAATGACATTGACATATAAAAGTAACAGGTTTTGCATGATGCTGAACCCATTAATTTTTATTATTTTGCAAGTCTCCCAAGATTATAGTATTTTAGAATTACGTAAAATTAATGTTATTATGTTTTGCGATTACAGACACTTGTAATCAGCAGATTGCAGAAACAGTCCAAAGAGGGATTGCAACGTACAGACAAGAGAGTTGGTCTCATGAATGAGATTTTAGCTGCAATGGACACAGTGAAGTATGCAGTATAAGAATAAAATACTTCTATTTTTCTATTATCTAAAACTTTACTAATATATGTTGATGGCTGTTGGAAATGGATTAGATGTTATGCATGGGAGAATAGCTTCCAGTCAAAAGTACAAAGTATTCGGAATGATGAGTTGTCATGGTTCCGTAAGGCATCACTTCTTGGGGCGGTACGTTATAACTTTTTTCTTAATGTTAATCTCTGAACAATGTTATACCAAAGATTGCTGCCTGCCTAACCTTTTAATTCAACGTTCTGGAGTTTCATTAGAAGTAACAGAATTGTTAGGGTACAAGCTGTTCTATAGTTCATAAATAATATGGATTCAGCATCTTCTTCTATGGGGTTTGATGACTGATAAAAATTCCTTTCTCTCTCATGAGTTTGTCAGTGAAAAACAAATGGAAGTAAAATCTTGCTTAGCAGTAGTGACCTACAAAAGAAAAAAAAGAGGATTGAAGAATTAAAAATAGTAAAATACCCCTTCACCAACCAAGAAAAACCAGTAGCAAGTGTCAAGACCCATGACTTGAAATGACCTAGATTTCGTGAGATTATTATAGGCACTTAAACCTTGTTTACATGGTATCATAGTACTATGTCTGTGTATGTAGGGGTAATCTGGGTTTTGTGAACTTTAGGTATAAGGTCTGAAACCTTTTTGTTTTTTTAGTGGTGTAGCCTAAGCGACTAGGTAGAATTCTCTCATGAATGAGGTATTAACCTTCTTGTTTCGTGAATCTTAGGCCTGTGGTGTGTTCTAACAATATTACTTGTTTTTGCAGTTAAATAGTTTTATACTGAATAGCATTCCCGTTTTGGTGACCGTGACTGCTTTTGGATTATTCACGGCTTTTGGGGGAGACTTGACTCCATCTAGGGCATTTACGTCCCTTTCATTATTTGCAGTGCTAAGATTTCCTCTGATTATGCTTCCTAACATAATTACTCAGGTTCTATTATGTGCCTTTCCAAAAATTAAATTTTAAACATTTTGTGGCTTGGATATGAGCCTTATATTTACTTTGTATATAGGCCATACAATGATGGTTGTGGTTGTTAACACCTGGGTTTCTTGTTTGTGCTTCTCGCTTTTACCTTTCATTTTGTGGTAGTAATGTAACATGACTTGATTATCATGTTTACGCTTGCGTAGAAGGATCTAACTTCATGTTGTCTTTCTCCTATCATAAAAACAACTATGCAATTACGGTGAAATTTTTAATCCCTGCGCCACAGCTAATTAAAGCATCCAGTAACACTTGTCTTCCATAAATGGACATAATTGTTTGGTAATGCTTATTCATTTTTCTATGCTGACTTTTAATTATGTTGGTTAAACTTAGTTGGACATAGTTAGTTACTAATCCTTCGTTAGAATTCATTATAATCATATGATGGGAAAATTACCTTTTTAGTCAGGAATAAGTGTTTTTTTTAATGGAAACATTAATTGGTCCCGTGTTTTAGTTTCGGATTTTTAAGAATAGGTTTAAAAAGTCTTTGAAATAATTTTTTATTATTTTAAATAAAGGGATATAACATTTTAAATGAAAAAATAATTTCAAAAAGTTCTCTTTTTTCTCTTCCCATTTCCTCTCTTCTCTCTCTAACCTCCACCCTTCCATCTTCTTCTTACCTTTCCATCTTCTTCTTACCTTTCCATCTTCTTCTTCCTCTCCCCAACCATTCTTCTTGCTCCTTGATACTTATTGAAAAAGTTAAAAAAATTAAAAAGAACATAGCTATTATATTTGGAATTAAATAAAATTAATTACTGAAAACCTTTTTTTGTCAAAAACTTTTGCAAATCTTAGTTTAATAGGGAGTGGGGATAAGTGTGGTTTGAAAATTGGAAGTTATCAAGAGGAGAGTGAGTTGACGTTGACTTAGTGAGTTCTCTTTCTTCCTCCATAATTAGCTTATGATTCTGAGTGTATGTATTGCCTATAAAACACAATCCTACATCTAAAGAAAACCCTAAATAAGCTAGCTTTACTTTTTCTCCTTTTCTTCTTTTGTTAATTAATATAAATTTTTAACAAAAGATTGAGAAAAAGAAAACAACTTACAATTCACGTTTTTTGTAGCCCCAATTGTACCAACTAGTTGGAGTGGTGATTTTATCCATAAAGGTATAAACAAAGACATAACTTGGGAGTAGGTGCCCCAAGCTTGACCCTAGGTAATAGAGAGGTAAGGGGAGAGGAAGAGGAGGGAAGGTGGGTGGAGGGAGAAGAGAGAGGAAAGAAAATGGGATGAGTGAGAACATATATTTTTTAAAAATTATTTTTCTAATTTAAAATGTCATATCATTATATTAAAATAATAATGAAAAAAAATTTACTTCAATAACCTTTTAAATCTATTTGTAAAAATTTGTGACTTGAAAGGTACATTTTGAAGACTTAGGGACCAAGTGCACTAAAACAGATATTTTCCCCTTGTATAATCATGTATATCCTGTGAAATGGATTTTTAAAATTAGATATAATTATTTAATTTACAATAATCCGAATTACAGTTTATGTGTTCTCTAGCTTTGGTTTCTTTTCAAAAGTTGGTTTGTTAGGTTGTAAGTGTTTGTTTTTCTCTGTCTTCTTTCCTTTGTATCTCAATTGTATTGTCATCTTTTGTTTTCTCAGTTTCTCTTCTTTTTAAGGTTAATGTATTTTTGTTATTTCGTATTTTCTTATAATTCGAGCATTAGTCTCTTTTCATTTTATCAATGAAAAGTGTTGTTTCTAATTTATTTTTAAGGATTAATCTCTTTTCATTGAATTCCTTTACAAAGAAACCCCAAATATAATTTTTTTTGTATTAATATAATTAATAAATTTTGGTTTGTACCCTCAATCTTGCCACGTTATCTCATGAAAATTCTGCCATATGCGCCTAGCTTTGCACATAGCCTTGTGTAGTTGCTTGCTTAGTTGACTGGCTTTAAGCCAATAGTGTTCTTTATAGTTTTTACTTTTACTCTTAGGTTACTTGTTTTGCATGTTACTTTCAGTTTATCGGGTTAATAATAGTAATATTTGTGAAGGTAGTGCTAGGGGGTGTATGAACATGCTTGTTTTTTTGTTTTCTTTAGATGTACTTTTTGGCTATTAGGTTCTTTTCTTTTGGAACTCATGCATGGCCTTATCTGTATTTTCAGTCCTTTTTGGCTATTAGGTTATTTTCTTTTAGGTAACTGGGAGGCTAAGCAAACGCTATTGCAGTTGATTTATGGCTTTATTTGTATTCTGTTGCTTAAGGTGCCATTGATTGACAGGTGGTAAATGCTAAAGTATCCCTAAATCGTTTAGAGGAGCTACTTCTAGCGGAAGAGAAAGTTTTGTTTCCAAATCCACCAATAAATCCGAAACTTCCAGCCATCTCAATCAAGAATGGATACTTTTCTTGGGATTTAAAGGTGCACTCAATCTTTACTAATTTTTTTTTTGGCTGTATTTGTGTAGATGTACGAAAATAGTTTGAATGAATTAAATCCAATTCAGTATAAAGTAACTTATTAAACAAATTGTTATTAATATTTTTAATTCTTATTGCTCCATAATTAGTTGAGGTACTCGGGAGTACTCACCTTTCACATTTTGATTAAAGGGGCTGATTTCAGTTCTAACAATAATTCTTTTAAACAGCATGTGTGTGTGTATATATATTATGTTGTTAGCAACCAAACTTTCATTGTGATAAAATGAAATAATACCAAAATCAACAAGAGAGCATATTAGAAATATAGCTCAACAAAAGGAGTTTCAAAGTCAACTTTATAAGAAGGGGCTCCAAGTCTATCTTAAGACCAAGAGGATAACTAAAAATATCCTTAGAGACCGAGGTTCAATCTTACAATTACTTTTATAAGCACACTTGTTAACTATAGAAACAGCAAAACAAAGGAATGTTATGAATTGTTTTGTAGGCAAGATGTAGTTTATTATCAAAGGAGAAAGAAACAAAGCAAACAAAGTCAGTTGAGCTAGTTTCTTATCTTACATCTTTTTAAAATCTATAATAATTCATAAATTGGGGTTTAACAACTTACGTATCCCTGACACTCTTATCTCAGTTGAGCTAATAATAACATTGATAGAAGTGTGCCTACAAAATGGCCTAGAACCAAGGAGACAGTTTTTTTCTTATTGAATTGGGATTCTTTTTTCGAATAAAATGCTCGATGCAATTTTTCATTTCAACATATTTTCTTTATACTACTTTCCAAAGGTTCAATTCTTCATTTGGGTTATTTTATTGTTATTTTTAACTAGGCTGAGAAGCCCACATTATCAAACATTAATTTGGACATACCAGTTGGTAGCTTAGTTGCAGTTGTTGGAAGTACGGGGGAGGGAAAGACATCACTAATATCAGCAATGCTGGGAGAACTTCCACCAGTTGCAGATTCTAGTGTTATTATTCGGGGAAGTGTTGCATATGTTCCACAAGTTGCATGGATTTATAATGCTACAGTAAGTTGGCATAACTTGCCATTGGATGTTTTAGATAGATGATATTTCACTCATTTCTGCTCTGATCTCACGTGTGATTGAAGTTTTTAATGTGCTTTGAAATGGGGACGCTTTTAGTTTTATTTACTTTACTTTGGATAACACTTTTACTAATAAATATTTGTTTAATATGTCTTTCTAGCTTCTTTTCAGGTTATGTTGACCAAACAATACAATGATATTCCTCCTATTTGAATTTTATGGGAACAAATTCTAGTTCTTATTCAATACTGTTTTCTTTTCTTCCTAAATAGAATTCATTGGTCATTGCTTTCTTTCTCTTTTGGAAGGAAATATAACTTCATTGATGAAAAGAGGCTAATGCTTAAAATTACAATGAAAAAAAGCAAATAAGAGGTGAAAAGTAAAAATAAAAACAAGAGCAGCACAAAAGTATCCAACAAATTGATGCTAAGACAGGGGATTGCAAGGGGACTGGGGCTCCTCCATTCAGAATTGATGCTAAGACAAATTTCAATGTGAAGAAATAAAAGCTCCCCAGTTCAGATAAATATCTTGAATAGAAAAATTCGCAAAGATTTGGATAGAGAACACCAAGCAGAAGCATTGAGCCTTGCCACTTCGAAATGGTTGAACCACTGAAGATACTCTTCATGAAAAGCTCTCCTATTTCTTTCAAACCATAATTCAGGAAGAAGAGTTTTGACTGCATTATCCAAAGTTGTTGGGACATCTTCTTCAAAGAAACTCCAAAAAGGACCTCATGT
Organism: Benincasa hispida; assembly: GCF_009727055.1. Lineage (NCBI taxonomy): Eukaryota > Viridiplantae > Streptophyta > Magnoliopsida > Cucurbitales > Cucurbitaceae > Benincasa > Benincasa hispida. The sequence goes on from NW_024065018.1 coordinate 168,376, forward strand.
TCTATCTCTGTTAAGAGGTAAGGGACTCCCCTTGAACTGATTGCAGTACTAAAATAAGATTGATTCTCTTCTTGGCAGCCAAGAATCTGTGGAAAAAATTGGTGTTCTCATCCCCCAGAAGCAACCAATGAAGTTTGCATTTCTGTATTGGATCCCTTTTCTCCATAAGATAGAATTCCAATAGTTCCCCTTTAATTGCTGCACAAATCAACCTCCAGATTGGAGAAACCTGTATTTTCAGCTTTAGATTCAAAGTAGGACAGCTCATTAAGCAGACTTCTCTCCTTTTTTGCTTAAAACTGTAAATATTATTATCGATCAAACTTTTATTATTATTATTATTTTGAAGAGACAATAGTGCTGATACTAAATAATAAAGGAAGAGTAAAAAAGATAAAAATTGAGTCTACAAAGGGTAGACTGCAGAAGAGAAAAGTAAAGAAACAATATAAAACATAAGCTAGCTAAAGAACAAAAATGCAGAAAGCCATAAAATTGGACAAGAACCCAAAAATGTATCAGATGGGACTTGTTGAACAAGAAACAACGTTTCATTGATATAAGAAATGGATGAAAAATGTTGAAGCATACAAGTTCCAATGGGAATGTACACAGGCAATATAATCCGAAAGAAGCCTAAAAAATACAATAGGATAAAACAATGAATAACAAACAAAGCAATCATTTTTCAGCTTTAAAATACAATAGGAAAACATACTTCAGATTTTGGTTGGCCCCTCTTTGATATCTAAATCTCAGTTGCTATGGTCTAATGCGGTTAAAGCTCTACTCTTTAGACATTTCGTTCCAAAGACATTTTCCTACTCAACCATTTTCATTTGTTATCCAACAAAAATAGCTTATTAAAAATCAAATTGGACCAAAATATTTTTAATGCTAAACTCTTTGAAGCTTCTCAAGTCCTCTAGAATGCCATGAAAGGATCTTCATTGAGGGACTAGTTAGAATGAGCAACTAAACTTTTATTTGAGGTGAATAAGGTAAAATTTCATGCAGAAGGATTATATGAATTTTTTTAGGAATCAAGGGAGTGACTCTACTGGAGTATCTTCTCGAACCTGATCCACAAACTTTAATGAAGGTACAACATCTTCTTCTAGAAAAAGGAGGGCCAAGGATTGTTCAAGATGAAAATCCTTACGATGGATTTCCTAATCGGGTTCCAATTCCTCGCTGCTTTCACTGACTGTTTCTATGCCACAGTTAATAAATGGTGAAGAAGATGGATTTTCATCATATTTGCTTGAGGCATTTAATAATCGTGTCTAAAGAAGAACTAGGATTGCCATGGGGAAGCAACTAGTTAGAATGAGCAACTAAACTTTTATTTGAGGTGAATAAGATAAAATTTCATGCAGAAGGATTATATGAATTTTTTTAGGAATCAAGGGAGTGACTCTACTGGAGTATCTTCTCGAACCTGGTCCACAAACTTTAATGAAGGTACAACATCTTCTAGAAAAAGGAGGGCCAAGGATTGTTCAAGATGAAAATCCTTACGATGGATTTCCTGATCGGGTTCCAATTCCTCGTTGTGCCACAGTTAATAAATGGTGAAGAAGATGGATTTTCCAGGGCTTTTGCTTCCCGCACCCCACAGAAGGGTTTCGGTTCTGGGATTTTTATTTTGCTTACTGCCATTGCTTCCCCAGATGGGGCTTGGTTCCCTTCCGTTCGGATGGTGAGATTCACCCTTGCGCTTACATCCGCTATCTCGGCTCTAACGACGTCAAGGGCCGACCGAAAGTCTTTAGACAAATCGGTTACCATCTGAATTATTGCTTTTTGGGAGCCGTCCAACTCTTTGACGCGCTCCTCTATGTGGGCAACAGAGCCCGATGAGCTATCGCCACGTTCAAAGCTGTCGGACCGTGCCATTTTGGTCTCAAGGGTCTCTACTCTCATCATCAGTTCTCTGACGGGTAATCCGTCTAGGCGGCCCACTACCGCATCAATTCCATCGGCTTTCTCAGTAACTTCTTGTAGCCGAGTCTCTAGGAAACGGATACTATCCGAGACCTCTCTTAGGTAGAGCATTTGCTCTTCCATCTCTACCAGCCTGTCCACATGGGACTTGTTCAGGTTCTTCGTTGCCGATACCAATTGTCACAATCGCTCTTTCGGGAGCTTCTCTTAGCGATTGTGCGGCACTTGTTCCCGCTCACGAACAAGTCAGCCAACTCGAATACGGATTGCTGGTGGCACACCGAGTGCCTCTCGCAACCTCCACCCCTATTTTAGGGAAAACGGTTTTAGAAAACGGGTTTGGAGAAAAGGTTTTCGTAAGTAGTTTTTGTGAGTGTGAATAAAGAAAGAAAGATTGTAGTAAGCTAGAAAGCAATAAGCAACAACAACAACTTTATAGAGTACTACTCCAAATATGGGGAAGTGATGATTAGTCTTATCCCCATATAGTACATTTTGAACAAAAAGCCAACTGGCACCCTTGCATATGCAAAAGAGCGAGTGGTCACTTACAATGAAAATGTAAAGAAAGCAAGCTAACTAAGCTAATACAATACATGATATGAAAGTATGCTAGAAGGGGGTTGGATCGACATGCGGCCTTGGGCAATAGGCCCTGGACAAGCATGACCGTGACACCATCCATCTAGCTTGAAGAACTTTTGAACTTATGACCTTTTTCTTTATGCAAATGGATCTCTGGTCTTTTAGTCGATGAGGATGTGCTTTTATTTTGAGGAACGTTTTCTTGCTTGTTTGTTGGAATAAACTACGACATTTTTCGTCATGTGAAGACTATTATAAAAAGATCAGTGTTACATGCATTGGAATGGTGCTCCTCTTGGAAATAGTGATGTAGATGGTGGAGCATCGAAAATTTAGTACCCCTTTCTTCAGAAATAAGTCTGATCCTGGAATGGAGAATGATGATTCACATAACTTGTTTGGTGCTTCAAAGACTACTTTTCATGCAGGTCAACTAACTGAACTGGAGGAAACATAGGCAAGCTTCTTCAATAATATCGAATTAGTCGCTGAAGTTTCTAAACTTGTCTTTTGAAGACACTTCTTGTTTGACCATAAAACATTTTGAACCAAAAGAGAACCAGTTGTTGCATTTATTGAGGCAATCAGGCCACAAACTGTTGAGACATTGAAGAATCATTTAAAGAGGTAACCTCCTCCTTAAAAATGGAAGGATTTGGAACCTTGAAAGAAGAGTGATGAAATTTTCCTTGTATAAAATTTTGAATATTAGGCAACAAAACGGCCTTAATTTACTGTATAGAGTTGTCTTCCATTATTTAAAACCAAACCGCTTCTATCAAAAAATGGTTTGATAAAACAAGGAGAAATGATGTAGTAGGTGTTGAAAATAAGGGGCTGTTATGTGTTAGCCCTCGGGGCATTTTAGTCTTTTTACTTTATGCTACTTTTCCCTTTTTTGTATTAGGGTTTTCTATAGCCTATATATATCTCGGGTTTGGCTTATATGATATAGGTTGAATTATAATAAAAAAGACTCCGTAGTTTTTTCTCCCTGTTCTAGGGTTTTTCACGTAAACTTTGTATCTTTTTCTTTATTTCAATATGTATAAGAGCATGGTGACGAAACCCTAGACATCGTTGACGAAAACACAGTTGACACAGTAGACACTGCCACTGCCGTTCCGTTTGCCGCTGTTCAAGCCACTATTGACAGGTACCTCCAGTCACTCAATCTTAGCCCGATGTTCAAGCTGCCGTCGCATGATGACCAGGGCATTCGTGCGTCTCCATCCGATGGCGGCCCCTTCAGTCGCAGCTCGCCCTAGCCCAACCTTCGGCCCAATTTGCACCGGCGCTACTCCAGTCGCAGTTCACGCTAGCCCAACCTTCGACCCAACTCATGCTTTGTCCCCAGCAACTGACGCTGCTCCAGTTGAACCAACAGTCGTCTGATGCGTGAACCAGCCGTCTGATGCGCCGTAATCTGTCGCCGATCTTCCCAAGGTCACCCAAGCGGCGTGAGTATTGACAGTCAGAATTTCATGTTTGAAACGGTTGAATCCCCGTCTTTCCTGGGTGGACAGCAACTGAACACATCAGCCATCCATCTTCCTCAATATGCGTCGGCCAATCATGGTTCTTTAGGTTCGACGGGTTTGTCTCCGATGGCGGTTCAACCGCAGTGAATTAGCTTTCAACAACAGATTGTTCCCTTTGGGACTACCATAAACCCTCAGTCAAACCCCGTAAATTCAATTCTATCTTCCGGTCTACTGATGTATTCAAACAATTCGGTAACTTCTTTTCCTAATTTACCTACCGCAAATTTTTTATCTGAATCTATGGGAAATTGTATATTGTTTATTATAGGGGAGAAGTTGAATGACCAAAATTATTTCTCTTGGTCCCAGTCCATCAAAATGGCGCTCGAGAGGCGTCACAAGTTAGGGTACCTAACCGGTGAGATATCGAGACCTTGACCTGGAGATCCTCAAGAGCGGGTTTGGAAGGGCGAAGACTCCTTGCTCCGTTCTTTGTTAGTTAACAGCATGGAACCACAGATAGGGAAACCCTTACTGTATGCTGCAGCTGCTCGGGACATTTGGGATGCAGTATAAAAATTGTACTCTAAGAGGCAGAACGTGTCATGGTTGTACACCTTGCGGAATCAAGTTCATGAGTGTGAACAAGGGACCATGGATGTTACTTCTTATTTCAACAATTGTCTTTGATCTGGCAGGAGATGGATCTATGTCGGAAAATTGTCTGGGATTGTCTGTGTGGTGGAGTTCAGCATTCTAAACTCGAGGAAGTTGATCGTGTTTATGACTTTCTTGCTTGACTGAACTCCAAATTCGATACAGTTCATAGTCGGATACTGGGACAAAGATCGATACCCTCTCTCATGGAAGTTTATTTTGAAGTCCGGTTAGAGGAAGACAGATCGAGTGCTATGAACAATCCTATTGTCAATCCTATTGACTCTACTGTGTTTGGTGCAAAATCGTCCGGGTTTGATGTTAACAAGCAGAATGGTAAGCCTCCTCCAGTGTGTAAACATTGCAAGAAACCGTGGCACACTAATGATCAATGTCGGAAGTTACATGGTTGACCTTTGAATGGCAGACGTCGCCCTCCAAATGATAAGTTAGATCCGAGCGGGGCACTTGTGAGTGATTCAATAGATAGTGGTTCACAGTCTCAGTCTGAGGTGGCCAACCAGAATGACCCTGGTAATATTGGGATCGGTGCGATTGTCCAGTGAAGTACTCCTCAGTCCTTTAGTCTTCTTAGTATTGAGGGAAAGAAACCATGAATACTGGATTCAGGAGCAATAAATCACTCAACTAGCTCGTCTGATCAATTTCTCTCATATTTTCCGAGTGTTGGTAATGAGAGGATTCAGATTGGAGATGGGTCCTTTGCTTTTGTTGCAGGAAAGAGTCATCTCTCTTTGATCCAGGGTTTGACCTTACAGAATGTGTTGCATGTCCTGAAAATATCTTACAATTTACTCTCTATCAGTAAGATAACTAGAGATCTGGATTGTCGAGTTATTTTCTCACTTGATACTGTTTTATTTCAGGACTTGAGCTCGGGGACAACGATTGGCACTGTCCGGCACGATAGGAAACTCTATTTCCTTTATGATGCTGCCTTTAGGAGTTATTATAGGACTAGTTTGTTGTCTTCTTGTTTTTCAATTTCTGAAAAAGATTATATGTTATGACATTTTCATCTTAGTCATCCAAACTTTCAATATATGAAGTATTTATTTCCCCATTTATTTCATAATAATGTGGATGTGTCTTCTTTGTCTTGTGATGTGTGTATACGAGCAAAACAGCATCGGGTCACCTTCCCATCTCAACCTTACAAACCTTTCCAACCATTCCATCTTGTCCATAGTGATGTTTGGGGTCCCTCAAATATCACTATTTCGTTCGGAAAGCGTTGGTTTGTAACTTTTATTGATGATCACATCCGTCTTACATGGGTGTTTCTTCTCACTGATAAGTTAGAAGTAACGTTTGTTTCCAACAATTTTATACCATAGTAGAGACTCAGTTTAGCAAGATTGCCATTTTTCGTAGTGACAATGGCTATGAGTTCGTTAATCACACCCTTCATGATTTCTTGTCTTCGAAAGGTATCGTCCATCAAAGTTATTAAGCTTATACTCCTCAACAAAATGGGGTGGTTGAACGGAATAACTGACACCTCATTAAAGTTGCTCGGTCCCTCTTGCTTTCTGCTTCTCTTCCCTTTTATTTATGGGAGATGTCGTTCTAACTGCAGCCCATCTCATTAATCGGATGTCCTCCCGTGTTCTCAAATTCCAAATACCTTTGGAATGTTTCAAAGAGTCTTACCTCACCATGCATCTTATTCTTGATGTTCCTCTTTGGGTGTTTGGATGCACTGCTTTTGTCCACAGCCATGACCCTCATCGTGCTAAATTTGTCCCTCATGCTCAGAAGTGTATCTCTGTCGGGTATCCTCTTCACCAGTGTGGTTATAAGTGTTTCCATCATCTTCACGGAAGTACTTTGTCTCTATGGATGTAACGTTCCTTGAGGATAAACCTTTCTTTCTTGTTAGTCCTCTTCAGGGATAGAATACTAGTGAAGAGACTAACTGGTCCACATATTCAGTTCCTACGAACTTTCTTCTTGAGACTATCTTGGGTACAAATGACACTATCCTTCCTACTAATCAAGTGCCATAGATAACATACTATAGGAAGAATCTTAGAAAGGAAATAGTGCCTCCTGTCGCTCCACCGGATACAGTCCATGAATCGGAACCGGCACCAACTCAAGCTCAAGGTACTTCTACTCCTGATAATACTGATGTATGTGTTGAAGGTGATGTGATTGGCAGTGACGAAATTAATGAGATAATTCCAGAAAGTGTCAAAGTTGTAGGTAATGATGAGTCATCAGAAGACTCACAGGAGGGTGAGGGTTTGCTGAAGGTAATTAAGTGTGACCACCGTCCTTTTACTGATGTAAGGTCAGGCAGAACAAGGGACTATGATGCCTCCCTTGATATACCCATTGCTTTGCGAAAGGGGACTAGGTCGTGTACTAAGTATTCCATGAATCCATGCATAGTTTCCTATCGTACAGAGTTCAGGGCGTTCACTACTAACCTAGATGCAGTAACGATACCAACCAATGTGCATATGGCCATGGAGGTTCCCGAATAGAAGGCTGCGGTCATGGAAGAGATGAAAGCCCTTGAAAGAATAATACGTGGGATCGTGTGGCTCTCCCTAGAGGGCATAAAATAGTTGGGTGCAAATGGGTGTTCATTGTGAAAGATAAGTCTGATGGAACTCTTGATAGATACAAGGCCAGATTGGTTGCTAAAGGGTTTACACAAACTTATGGAATTGACTACTCAGAAACTCTGTCTTCTGTAGCAAAGCTGAACACAGTACGAGTTCTTCTTTCAGCAACAATTAACAAAGATTGGCTTCTTCATCAACTTGATGTGAAGAATGCATTCCTAAGTGGTGAATTGGAGGAAGAGGTCTATATGAGTCCACCTCCTGGGTTTGAAGCTCAATTTGACCATCAGGTTTGTAAACTCATAAAGTCCCTGTATGGTTTGAAACAGTCTCCGAGAGCTTGGTTTGACAAGTTCACCACTTTTGTTAAGTCCCAAGGTTCTATTTAGGGCATTCTGATCACACCTTGTTCCCAAAGAAGTCAGTATCGGGGAAGATAGTTGTTCTAATTGTGTACGTAAATCTGTCAGGTGATGATGCTGCTGAGATTACCAGACTGAAAAAGAAAATGGCGGATGAATTTGAGATTAAGAATCTTGAGAGTTTAAGATATTTCCTTGGAATGGAGGTGGCGAGATCAAGAGAAGGGTTTTCAGTTTCTCAATGGAACACTCGATTTGTTGAGGGAGAACTGGATGTAAGCCCATTGACACCCCTGTTGAATTCAATGCCAAGTTGAGAGATTTTATTGACGGAGTTACTTGTTAATAAAGATAGATACCAGTGTCTAGTGGGAAAATTGATTTACTTATCTCATACTAGACCAGATATATCCTATGCAGTCAGTGTAATTAGTCAGTTTATGCAGGCACCTCACGAGAACCATATGGAGGTTGTAACTCGGATTATGAGATATTTAAAAAACTACTCTAGGTAAAGGCCTGATGTTCAGGAAATATGGCAGGAGATGCATTAAGGCTTTCATTGACTCTAATTGGGCAGGATCTGTTACAGACAAGAATTCGACTTCAGGGTATTGTACTTTTGTGTGGGGTAATCTTGTTACTTGGAGGAGTAAGAAGCAAGGTGTGGTTGCTAGGACCAGTGCTGGAGCTGAATACAGAGTTATGAGTCTGGAAATATGTGAAGAGATATAGTTGAAGAAAGTCTTAAATGATTTTCAACAAGATAGTGATACTCCTATGAAGCTCTATTGTGATAACAAGGCAACTATAAGTATAGCCAACAACTCTGTGCAACATGATAGAACACGACATGTGGAGATCAATAGGCACTTCATCAAAGAAAAACTGGACAGTGATAGTATCTGTATTCCTTACATCCCTTCTAGTCAACAAGTGGTTGACATTCTCATTAAAGGATTACTCAGGCAAAGCTTTGATACTTGTGTTAGCAAGTTGAGTCTAATTGACATCTACGCTTCAACTTGAGGGGGAGTGTTGAAAATAAGGGGCTGTTATGTGTTAGCCTAAGGGCATTTTAGCCTTTTTACTTTGCCCTACTTTTCCCTTTTTGTATTAGGGTTTTCTGTAGCCTATATATATCTTGGGTTTGGCTTGTATGATGTAGGTTGAATTATAATAAAAAAAGACTTTTCTACCGTGGTTTTTTCTCCCTATTCTAGGGTTTTTTACGTAAACTTTGTGTCGTCTTCTTCTTTATTTCTATAGTAGGATTAGGGTAAATTAGGATATTTTAATCAAATCTTTGATTGATTATGATTACGATTAGTTTCTTTGAATAATTAGGATTAGGATTAGGATTAGTTTCCTCGGTTAGTTTGGATTAGGATTAGTTTGTTTTCCAATTCTCTATAACTAGAGTACTGCCTTCTTGTATTCATAACTCTTGATTTGTAATAAATATTTCGTTGATTCTTGACACCTCTTGAAGGTGGATGTTGATTGTTAATATGCAATAAATCATCATTAACTAATGTAGCTTAAAGAATCACGATCATCCGAGTTATTCATCTTGTCGTGCACCAAGCTGACTAACCATCAGCAACCATCAGCAACCATCATCAACCATCATCATCTTTATTTGATAACGTGTATACTTCCTCTTCCATTACCTGGTTGATTCTCCTTATATCCACAAAATTTGAAAAAGTTTTTAAAGGATAAAAACCATGGTTGAAGTTTCTCGTGCTAGGACGGGCTAAAGCAAAAATAGCACCAAAATGGAGGCAAACATTTCTAATACGAACATCCTTAACTTCAATTTATGATGGGATTTATGATGTATCCACAAATATGTATACTGAACAAGAGAGGAACTTTTTCGTTGGTAAATGAAAAGATTTAAAGATGTTGAAAGGAGACACATTCTTAGGAGAAAGGACAAAAAGGACAAATTGTTTTTAAGGGAAAATGAAAGCTCCTCAAATTATACAATTATTACTAAGAGAAAATAATTGAATAATGTAGAAAGCAAGCACCAAAACAAATTTCTAAATATTATGGATTTGATAGGCTTTGTTATATTTATGGACCTCAAATTTCTTTGCAGGTGCGTGATAATATTCTATTTGGTTTGGCCTTTGAATCTGCCAGATATGAGAAGACAACAGATGTAACTGCATTGCAGCCTGACCTTGACATACTGCCCGTAGGTATTTTTGTATAGTAAGAGTCCTTGATGATAACTATTTCTAAAATCCTGCCGTGAGTTTTCGTCTTTTTGTTGGCTGCTAGGGTGGTGATCTGACTGAAATTGGGGAACGAGGAATAAATATTAGTGGCGGTCAGAAGCAAAGAGTTTCCTTGGCCAGGGCCGTGTATTCTAATTCTGATGTGTACATTTTTGATGATCCCTTGAGTGCTCTTGATGCTCATGTGGCTAGAGAGGTAGATATAACGTCATGATATTACTATCCTTGATTTAATTTTATAAGGATGTCTTTTACATGAAAATTGGATGATTTCGATAGCCTATGTCTGGTAAACTCATGTGTCTTTGACATCTTGTTGACTTAACAATGTTGAGGTTTTATAACCTATATAATATTATACTAAATTGACATCTTATTTTTCTTCCATCGGAGAGTTTGCTCTAGTATTCATGTGTTTTTGGCTTTTGACTCTTAAGTGTGTCCTATTTTATTGAAGTTAGTATTACTGGAAGCAATTATTCTTTTAAGAGAGTTTATTCAACAAATACCGTTGATGTTTCAACTTTTGAAGTTACGCTCACAATTTGATTATGTTATACTACTAGTAAATTCATCCCAACCTTCTGGTATAGTTGTTTTGCTATAGGGTTCATCGAGTAACATATTTCCTTATCATTGTTAGTAGTTATTACCATGGTAAACAATGGTAGGAACCTTAGTGTTCTTCGGTTTCATGTTTTCCCTATAGAAACAGGTGTTAGACTCGGGTTTATATGTTATTGTTTGAATTCAGTATTCTTTTTTATATGTACTTTCAGTAGAGACATATTGTAATTTCTTGTTTAAGTTTGCTTGTATCATTCTCATGCTGTCATCCAACCATTGACAGGTTTTTGAAAAATGCATTAGGGGAGAATTAAGAGGGAAAACGAGAGTTCTTGTGACCAACCAACTGCATTTTCTCTCCCAAGTTGACAGAATTATCCTGGTTCATGAAGGTGAGGTGAAGGAGGAAGGAACATTTGAAGAACTTTTTGAAAATGGCAAGTTGTTCCAAAGGTTAATGGCAAGTGCAGGTAAATTGGAAGAAACTAGTGAGGATAATGGAGACAGTCACACCGTGGATACTAAAAAATCATCCGAATTTCCTGCTAATTTGACAACAAATGATTTTAATAAACAGGACATAAATCCTTCAAAAAATCGTAAAGAACAAAAATCTGTTCTTATCAAACAGGAAGAGAGAGAAACGGGTGTCGTCAGTTGGAATGTTTTAATGAGGTAAGATTTTTCTAACATGAATCTCATTATCCATTTTTGTATTTGCTTTTATATATGTGTGTGTATATTATTTTTTCCCAGTGAATGTAAATCTTGGCAGGAATGAGTGTGCATTTAAAGTAATAATAGAAAATTTCTTGTAAAAACATTCGAATAGGTCTTTGCTGTATGGAAGAGTTATTAACGGACAGATTTTTAGAGTTATTAACGGACAGATTTTTACTGGTGCATGTCTCTTCTCTACACTATTGTTGCTCATAAGGTAGCTACAACAGAAGAGTAACACTTGATTAAAGAATAAACAACTATAGCAAGAACTTTTAAGAATTTCACTACACCAAATATCAGCCCAACATTCATTAAGCTCTCCCTGGTAGTGGAAATATCAGAGATATTATTAGAATACTTATCATTAGCAAGTAGTTGGTTAGTGGTTATAACATTCTTTTCCCCCTTTTTTCTGAAACAGAAACAAGACTTTTTCATTGATAAAAAGAAAAGAGCCAAAAGATCAAAGTACAATGAAACATACAAAGAAAGAATACAGCATAGGATCAATTAGAACAAAATAAAATACAAAGGACTAATCCTTAGAGGCAAATGTGACCAAACTAAAATACAGACATCTATGGAACAAAGTTTCCAGACAACTAACTCTCGCAATCAACGAATCTTGAAAACCTGAGTGACAAAGAACTTTGCAAGCAGAAGAAACCTGAAACTGAACTCTAATCAAGAATGACTAGAAATCTGCCAACGAAGCAGCCTTCCCATAAACAGAGCCAACCAATCTTCATGAGCAATCATGTACGAAGGAACACTATTCGTTGACAAGACTCAAATGAGGGCTTTGACAGGCAACGTTAGGAAAAAACAATCGAACAAGTCATCAACAAACCAGGCCTCTTGTGAGCTATGATACTACTTTCTTTGAGAACAAGCCACTGCCTGCACAAATTTAAAACCCCAACTTGACCTCCACTAACCTCTTGATCAACCAAGAGTGATTTCACAAACCTCCAAAATAGAATGCAAATGCTGTGGGATGTCATTCTTGTTGAGAGGAGGGAAAGAGAAACATTCAACTTTATCCGCTTCGGGAGCATCCTCTGGTTGAAATAGATGGTTCAATTCCTTGTCAAAATCATCTAAATCAACAATATTCTCCTGAATTACTTCTGCCTTCGAGCTCTCGAGCTCTTCACTGCTCGGGCTTACAACTGATTCTTCATCAGAGTCTTGCTGCCTTGGGCTTGAGTTGGATGGGGATTGACTTGGAATAACTCGCACGAAGAATACATTTGAACCTGGTACTTAAAAATCTGAGAGAATATAAGAGCACTATTGTACTTTTGAATATACTGACCTGCTAGGAACTATACCGAGGATCTGAATCTTAATACAACTCACAACATTCTTCAAGAAGATCTGCAATTGCGGACCATGAGTTGAAAAAGGAGGTTTTCTTTCTTGCAAAGTGCTTGGGGAATGGCTTCACCAAATGTGCACGTTTTTTGGAGGTTGAAGTATATTTGCTCATGCTTCTTTTTAAATCCAGATTCAATGGAGAGGTAACCCTTGCCTGCTGAATATTTTCAACTTTGTTCTGACCTTGAGGGAGGTTTTTGCTGCAGTCAGTTACTAACGTGTCATTAATGAGAGAACCATCTGCTTTAGAATTTGAAAATTTATTATGTGCTGGGACCGAGGCATCCTTGGGCAAGGTTTTGCTGATTGTGGAATGGTAATCGACTGGGACAACTGTGAATTCGGTTGCCTTAAAAGTTTGGGCTTTCTTCAAATGGCTATCAACGGACAAATTTTGAAAATAAAAACTCGCGTGAATACCAAGAGCTTCCCTTGGACTATTTTCAAAACTTCGATGCACAGCTGAAGTCTCTCTCCTCATTAAGACATTATCAGTATTCACATCTAACCGGATTGTATCTCTGCTGACTTGCTCTTCCATCTGCGGCGGGGACACCGTAAAATCTCTTTTGATACTTTCCAGTGGACTCTGTCAAATTATTCTTCTGAATTTTCATTGAACAAGACGCAAATGGATTTCTTGAAAAATTGTGTGGAGTACTGGGGCAGCAAGAAAAGCCCAGTCTAGAATCAAACTAGAAAAATCTATTTCCTCGTTGATCATAACTTGCTTTAATCGAACTAAATCAATTGGGTTGGAAAATCCTTAACAAACAGAGCACCTTTGACTTTGATTGGAGGGTCGAAAAACTCTATATCTCCATGATTCAGAAAAATGTTTCCTCTGATCTCATCAGAAATTTCAATGGTAGATTTCTTTTAACTTGAGTTTTTGCTTCAGCAACATTAAGAAGATTCAAGGTTTCATTTGCAATAGATTCTAAACCACCAAAATAGGACCCAATAGCTTCAAATGTTTGCCAGCTCCAATAACATTCTTTTCCTTTTCAATTGAGATGATAACATATTGGCTGTTTTAACTGTGTTACTTTATTCCTTTATTGATTTTTTTGCTCACTAAATCAATTTATGTTACAGTAGGATATTAATGTTAAATCACCAATCAACCCAAAAGTTTAAATTGATGGGTTATCGTAAATTTAGTTATGTCGATACTTTAACACTCTCTCATTTGTGAGCTTGAAAATTTGTAGAAGGTCTAATAGTAGAAATCAATATTAATTGGAAAGGAAATGATACATGGATTCAAACATATTTATCGTCAATTCATGATTCATGGTTAGTGTTTATAATGTTCCTTGGCTTTTCAGTTGAGACAATACGTCAATAACCTATCTTTCTTAATTTAAGGGAAAAACATATTTTTGGTCCCTAGGTTTGGGTTTAGTTTTCATTTGGTCCCTAGGTTTCAAAATGTTACACTTTTAGTTCTTAAGTTTTGAGTTCAGTAGGGTTTTGAGTTTGGTATACCATTTTGTTTCTAATAATATTTTTAAAAAAGGGTTTGGTTTCAATTTAGTCTCTTGGTTTTAAAATGTTACAATTTTACCTTTGAAGTTTGAGTTTTGTTTCAATTTAGTTCCTAAATTTCAAGATTTACACTTTTAACCTTGACTTTTCACTAGATACTCACTTTAGTCTCTGAAGTCAATGTCTGTTAATCAATTTAATATAATTATGAAGTGAAGTTTTAAAATTAATTTTAATAAAAAGAATTTTCAACTGGAGAGCCCCCCTCCTCTCCGTCACCTTCTTACCAGTGTCTTCACCTTCCTCTGACTTTAATGTTTCAATTCAATGGAGTTAAAAAGTTGTTGCATTTTCGATCATTTCTGCTGTATGTGGCGAGATAATAACGGTTTTTGGGTGGAAGATATGAAAAGAGGTCAGAAAGTCTTCTTATCAAAGATTATGGCACAGTGGCTACACACCAGCTTGAAAAGACTTTTGAGTGGTCTGACTTTTGAATTCTTCTTACTTAAGGAAATAGTAGATCAAAATGTTATTCATCTTGCTAAATTTTGTGACAAAGAAAGGTGGTTTGTAGAGTGTGCAGTATGGCCTTCAACAGAAGGAAGGAAGAACATCCACATCCCTTATGGAGATGGCAAATCTGGTTGGCAAGAATTTAAAGAATTTAAAGAATTTAAGGAAGAACATCTTCAAATTCTTGTAAATTAATTAATAAATATTGACACTAAAAACTGAAAGTGAGTATTTAGGGAAAAATCAAGGTCAAAAGTCTAAATCTCAAAACGTAGGGACCAAATTGAAATAAAACTGAATCCTCTAAGGTAAAATAGTAACCTTTTGGAACCTAGGGACTAAATTGAAATCAAATTCAAAACCTAAGGACTAAAAGTGTAACATTTTGAAACCTAGGGATTAAATTAAAATCAAATTCAAAACTTAAGGACTAAACGTGTAACATTTTGAAACCTAGGGACCAAATAGAAACTAGATCCAAAAAGGTGTTTTCCCTTAATTTAATTTTGTTCATGCTGCCTTTTCATTTTTTTCTATCATCCAATGCATTTCTTTTGTCTCCTTCTAGATACAAGGATGCATTAGGAGGCCTATGGGTGGTTATTATACTCTTCTTATGCTATGTTCTATCAGAAACACTTCGAATTTTTAGAAGCGTGTGGTTAAGCAGATGGACTGACCAAGGCAATATAGGACCAAGTGAAACGTTATACTACAACACGATATATGCGGGCCTGTCATTTAGTCAGGTATGAGTATTCTCAACTAATAATTTGTGGGTCATCCTTTTGGTGGTTTTAAGAAGATGATTTGGTTTATTTTGTACTTTATTGAGTGAAAGAAATCAAAGGCTTTTTCGTGACACTTTTTCCTCCCTTACTAATTTTGTGGAGTTAGTATACTCAACTAATAATTTGTTCATGCTTTATATTCTATATAACCGATGATAGTTATAATTCTTTCATTTATTTTGATTCCTTATATTATAAACACAACTTTTGATGTCAGGTACTGGTGACACTGTTAAATTCTTATTGGCTGATCATATCAAGCTTGTATGCAGCCAGAAGGTTGCATGACCTAATGCTTACTTCTGTTTTAAAAGCTCCAATGGTATTCTTCAATACCAATCCTCTTGGGAGGATAATCAATCGCTTTTCAAAGGATCTTAGTGACATTGATAGGAATGTTGCCAGCTTTTTCAACATGTTCTTGGGGCAAATTTCACAACTTCTTTCTACTTTCGTCTTGATAGGGGTTGTGAGCACTTTATCATTGTGGGCAATCCTTCCTCTTCTGTTATTGTTTTATGCTGCCTATTTATACTATCAGGTAATTCCGTTGTTACTTTTATGGTATCCAACTTCTCTTATTTTCATTGTTTTGCCTGCATTCAATTTCTAACCCTTGGTTTGATTGAAATTTTGATAAATAAGAACATATTTAAAACTTATTTTTAACTTAAATCGAGTCTTCAAATCCCATAAGTGGGTTGGGTTCTTACATAGGCTTGGCTTGTCCTTGTAGGTGGGCTATGTTTACTGATATATTGTTTACATTGGTAGATTTGTACTACTGTTACTTTCTTAGATATACTGTCCTCAATGTCTTTTACATTTTTTGCCTTAGGTCGCACTCTTTCTTTTTATTTTTAGAAAACTGTTCAAGGTTACAATACTTAAGGTAACTCTTTAACAAATCTCTCTCTCTCTCTTTATATATATATATATATATATATATATTAGTAAATGGAATAGATGATTGTTGATTCTATGAAAATCTTGACTATAATTACCTTCAATGTCAAGGAATACTAATTAATCAGAACTTACAAGCACATCTTGATTATTTGTAATCAATATTAATTTGAATTAAAAAAATTTCAAATTTAATTTTTATTTATTAGGATTAATTAATGAATTAACTAATCAGTTCAGAATGTCGTGTCATCAAATTATTTGATTAGTCCCGAATCTTAGTTAGGTAGTGTTTCATATGAGTTAATTAATTTCTATTGTAGAGATCATACCCATGGAAGAGGGGAAAACTCTTGTGCTTCTTGGATTGATTGATAATGCTCATACTTACAGAAAAATTTCAATCAAGTCAAACCTTTTTTCTTTTTTGAGTTACATCAATATGGTTATATTTATCTACCTTTGCTAATCAAGGGTGGTATTCTTTTGTAATTCTTATCCGATAGGAACTTCTTTTGTTTCCGACTTCATCATATGAATGAGAATGACCATTTCTGTTTTCTATTAAAAGTTATATTTTAAGCTTTGAATGGTGGGTATATATTCAAGGTTTAACTTTGTTTTTTCCTTTGCTACAGAGCACAGCTAGAGAAGTAAAGCGGCTAGACTCAATTAGTAGATCTCCTGTTTATGCTCAATTTACTGAAGCTTTGAATGGGCTTTCAACTATTCGTGCATACAAAGCTTATGATAGAATGGCTGAGATCAATGGGAAATCTATGGACAATAATATAAGATTTACCCTCGTGAACATGAGTGGAAATCGATGGCTTGGAATCCGTTTAGAAACTGTTGGTGGTCTTATGATATGGCTTACAACCACCTTTGCGGTCATGCAGAATGGCAGGGCAGAAAACCAGCAGGCATTTGCATCCACCATGGGTCTTTTACTTAGCTATGCTTTAAATATTACCTCTTTGCTCACAGGTGTACTAAGGCTCGGAAGCGTGGCTGAGAATAGTTTAAATTCTGTAGAGCGGGTTGGGACTTATATAGATTTACCTTCAGAAGCTCCATCAATTATTGAGAGCAACCGCCCCCCTCCGCGATGGCCATCATCTGGACTTATAAAATTCGAGGATGTTGTTTTACGATATAGGCCTGAGCTCCCACCAGTATTGCATGGACTATCCTTTACGATATTTCCCAATGAAAAGGTTGGAATTGTTGGACGAACTGGTGCTGGAAAATCAAGCATGATAAATGCCTTGTTTCGTATTGTTGAACTGGAAAGGGGGAAAATATTGATAGATGGTTTCGATGTTGCAATGTTTGGGTTGTTTGATTTGAGAAATATTCTTGGGATTATACCACAATCACCCGTTCTTTTTTCAGGTAAGCCATCGAGAATATAGTACCCGAGGGAGCACATAGCATTTCTACTTCAAACTTTGTTTGCTTTGTAAATCAAATTGCATTAATAAACTAACCAATTATTATTTTCATGTTCTTTCTCTTTTTTTGAAGGAACTGTTAGGTTTAATCTAGATCCATTTAGCAACCACAACGATGCTGATCTTTGGGAAGCTTTGGAGAGAGTACATTTAAAGGATGTCGTAAGGAGAAATACCTTTGGCCTGGATGCTGAGGTATGTCTTATGAACTTTGTATGAAATTTAGAGTTTAGTGATGTGAATGAAATGAAATACTCTGTTGTCTATTTGCAATTTAATTACCTATATCAGCATTTTTCTATTAAAATACTCTGCAAGCTTTTATTAGCCAAATTTTAGGTGGATATGTGATATAACCCAATCTATTAAAATATAAACGATAATAGAAATACAAAACAAACCGAGTGTTTGAGGTTCTTGGACCCACCCTTTTTTGAGATCTCTCTAGCATGAAATCACTCATCAAAATAGTTACTAATATACTTTCATGTTACCCTAGTAACATTCTTATTATTTCTAAGACCCCCAATTATACACAAGTACCAGAGAGGGGGCAAAAGAGGAAAGTTGGGAATGAAAGGGAATGTTGGCACAGAAAGAGTGGTTACATGAGGCCACCTGGCTGGGTTTAAGAGAGGTTTATGGAAATCGTTTTTGGATGTGAAGAATTTGGAGCTTATTGAAGCTTTTGGAGAGGGAGGCGCTCTCGAATCTGCCCTTATCTTGTTCCGGGTTCCTTGTTTTTTTTTTCTTATTCTTGTGGTGATCTGTTTTCTTATTTGAGAGTTATTCCTTGAGATATTTGGGATTACTATTGTAATCCTTGGTCATTTATCGCTGAATGTCAATATTTGAGAAGAGTTTATCCCTGTTCTAGTCTTTGTTGGGTATTTTTCCGAGTGCAGGAATCTTGATACCAAACATCATTACCCGCCCATCAAACAAACCGTGTTCTCAAGGTGTGGTTTAACAAGAATAATACCGAAGTGGTGGAGTAACAATTAAAAGATGACCCACTTTTCTCCTCCCTCTTTTTAGGTGTTTTTTAATGAAAACATAAATAGGTGCCACTTCGACAGCTAAGTGCGGTGAGCGGCGTCTAATGGCAGCACCGGTTGACAATGCACGTGAGGCGGAAACTAGTGTTTCTCTTCATGTGGGTAGGATCTTGCCTTAGTAGGTCAGTTATTGGGTTTAAAAACACAATCTGTCCCAAAACCAATCTGCCTCCTTTCCCGACTTTGAAAGTAAATGGGCCTGATCCAATTTCATTAAATTATATTTTCCCAAGCTCATAATTAAAACTTCTTCCAGATTCCCATACCTTTTCCCTTGCCTATATTTATTACAAAATACTAAAACTACTTCCCTAGCTAAGTACTAATATACCCTCATATTACGCTAATAACATTCCTATAATATGATCACTGATCATACATTAAAATCGTGGTGAGCAGTTAATAAAAAAAGAATTATATGAAAGGGTTTTTCTTCCTAAGTTTGTTGGTAGTAGCAATTCAATGTTCGTGTTTTGGATACAGTATTGTCGTTTGATTTGTTACAACTGTTCGATTTTGATTTCTAATGGAGATTTTACTTCATATTAAAGTGAGAACATCTTAAATTTGACAATTGTTTCTCTTTTGTTCAAATCTGATGCAAGAGAATTTCCACAACCATTTTCCTGAAAGGTTCCTGTCGGTTCTTGATGAAGCGACCACAGCTTTTTGATTTCTAATGGAAATTTTACTTCATATTAAAGAGAGAACATCTTAAATTTGAAAATTGGTTCTCTTTTGTTCAAATCTGATTTAACATAATTTCCACAACCATTTTCCTGAAAGGTTCCTGTCGGTTCTTGATGAAGCGACCGCAGCTTTTTTTACTTTGCAAAAGTTTACATTGGCAAAAGTTCCTGTTGGTTTTTACTTAAATTAGTACAAAAATACTACTATCAGAATAACAATAGAGTTGTTAAATGAAATGTTAATTTTTTTGGGTTATAGGTTTCGGAGTCGGGGGAGAATTTTAGCATTGGACAAAGGCAACTGTTGAGCCTTGCCCGAGCACTTCTTCGGAAATCAAAAATTCTGGTTCTTGATGAAGCAACCGCAGCTGTTGATGTTAGAACTGATGCTTTAATTCAAAAAACCATAAGGGAAGAGTTTAAATCTTGCACAATGCTCATTATTGCACATAGATTGAATACCATCATAGATTGTGATCGGATCCTTCTACTTGATGCTGGTCGGGTATGTTTGTGTGCTAAAAGATTTAAATTACAGAAACGTTCTTTTATTTGGCATATTGTTTCAAGTTTATTGATCCTATTAATATTACTCTAGGTTTTGGAGAATAACACTCCAAAAGAACTGTTATCAAATGAAGAAAGTGGTTTTTCAAAGATGGTTCAGAGTACAGGAGCTGCTAATGCCCAATACTTACGTAGCTTAGTATTTGAAGGTGAAGGTGAGAAAAGGTTCGAATTAGAAGAGAACGTTTAGATGGATGAATAGAAGAGATTGCTTGCTCATGTTGTAATTTGATGATATTACATTGTATTGGAATTATTGGTTTTTTGCACTAATACATTGTGGTGCAAAGGTTCAACATTTTTCTATCATGTTTACTTCTTATGGAAATAATTGTGGCCCAAAAGTAACAAAACAAATACTTCAGGCACCTTATTCTTAACTGCTTTAAAAAGTTTGAAGACTAAAATGGTATATTTTGAAAACTCAGAAGTCAAATACATGTATTCTTCAAAACTCGGGGACTAAAAAGGTAATTTTTTTCTTTTTTTAATTAATTAATTTAGTTTAGTTTAGTTTTTTTTTATTTTTTTTTATTTTTTTTTTATTTTTTTTTATGTATGATTATTTACATTACACGAGTGGGATCTTAGAATTGAACACGACGGAAGTGTTATCTTTAGCTCTATTTTATAACTAAAAAAAAGTTATTTTAATGTTTTACCAACTAGTTCAACCTGTTATGTTTTAGTCCTTTTATTTTGGTATCTATACTAGTCCAAAAGTTGTCCAGTTCAACATATGACTTATCCTATTTGTTTTCTTCTCTAAATAGAGATGTCATTATTTTCTTGATACTAGTTAGTAGATATTAGTTACTAAAGTTTATGGTTCTTTTAGACCTAGAAGTTCAAATTTATATTTGATGTATCTATTAATTTTTATAATTTTGGAAATATGTTAGATACTTTTGAAGGGACTTTTTGGACACAATTGAAAGTTTAAATACCTATTGGACAAGTTAATGGCCCTTTTAGACACAAGTCCTCCGCCCCCTCCTACACTTTGTAAAGTTCATGGACCTTTTAGACACAAGTCCTTCACCTCTAATACACAAACGTGGTGCATGTTTGAATGCTCTAGTGTATGAAAATGATGTGCTTAGCATGCCTAGAGAGGCTTGAGGTGTATGAAAGAGATGCATATCTCGACATTGTTTGTATATGAAAGTAATGTGCATAGAATCATGTGTGTGAAAATGATACACATCTCGAGGAAATGAAAGAGAAGTGGAAATCATAAGGGTGAAGTTTTAGGTCCCTTTGTAGTCATGGTTATGTTGCATGTGATTGCTTAGTTGATCTCATTAGTGAAGTTATTGGTGTCCCAAACATGTAATGGACTATAATAACTCATTTCATCAACTTCTGGTTGGTGTCCCAAACGGCTCCAAATATCTTTGATACGCCACCTTTATATAGTAGGTTATTAGGCAACCAAACATTTCTTATTTCAATACAAGTAAAATTACAAGCGGAGATATTCCATCTTTGTATGAACCACTAAACAGAGTTCCTAGTTTACTTTTATGAAAACATAAACAGAACCCAAATTCATTTCATAGAGTTACACACACCAAAGGCAAAGCCAATAGTCTCACCTTTTTTTTTTCTTTTTAATAAAAATACAGCAAGTCTCATTCCTCTTATTTAATTAAGACAGCAGCAAATCAAATCTTTTCTTTTCCCCTCCAGCAAGTGATCTAGACAAATTGATTGAGATATTCATCCACATTTGTATATTTAACTTCTGGATATAGTTCTGTGGCTTCAACTCCAAATGATGGATCAATATCAAAGTTAGTATGATCTCCATTCACAAACACTGAGTGACAAATTGCTAATATCACATTTATGGGAAGTGGGGCCTCTGCAAAATTAAACAAACGCTTTAACTGAATTTCTATTCAAATTATTTCTATCTGTATATACCAATTATATTCATCTCTAAATTTAGAGCGTGTTTACATTAACTTTCTAAATGGTTAAATAAATGTTTCAAAGTACAATATATATATAAAACATTTAGAAAATCAATCCAAATAGACCCTTAATTTATTAACACTACCACGTATAATACAATACGGTTTATAGGTATCGTAATATATTTAGAATAGTTAATTCATAGAATCATTTTAAAGAAACTGATTCAATGTAGCTAATTTCAAAATTAAAGTCGTATTTAATAACCATTTTTACACATAAGTTTCTTTGTTTTGCTATCTATGTAATAGTTTTAAAAACCAATTTTTGAAAGTTTTTTTGTTTCTTTAATGGATTCAACTGTTTCTTTAATCAAATTTGACCCAGAATCTAATGGTTTTTTTAATGGATATGACAAGTATAATAGATTGTGATTAAACAATCTGCACAAAAATTTCCAAAGTTGAAAACGAGATTGTTATCAAATGAGTCTAAATAAATTATTAGTAAACGAATTATGAAAGAGAAATTAAAAGAAAATAATAAGTTTCAAGGGTTGAACAATCATAAGCATAACTTAGGAATAACATTAAATAATTGAATACTAACCTTGGATGTTCTTTAAAACTTGGTCTTCTGGAACATAGATTTTTTCAAGGGATTTTCCAAGTTTTTTCTCCCAAAGAGCCACAAGATCATTGAAGGAGTAGATGTTTTGGGGAGGTCTAATGTATAGAATTTTGTTTAAAGTTCTTGGATCACCCACAGCTTTGATAGCATAAGTGCCAATGTCATCTTCCTTGTTGAATATTGCTGCCAAAAAAAAAAAAAAAAAGAAAAAGAAAAATAAGCCTATTCTTTATATATATATATATATATATATATGGAAAATTATTTCAAATGGTAAAATTGTTGAAAATATTTACAAGATATAGCAAAAATTTAGAATTATCAATGATTGGCGCCGATAGATATCGATGGACTTCTATCAGTATCTATCAGTGCAATTTTATTTTGTAAGTATTTTGGTTGTTGGTTTTTACCAACAAGAGCGTAGTTCTATTGGCATAATGCTTGTACTATCAACGTCGAAATCCAAAGTTTGATTCCCCACCCCCACATTTTGACTATAATACCTTTAATATATATATATTTTGGTTCATTTTTCCGTATTCGATAAACAAACCTACCTATATATATTGAAAAGAAATAAAAGAGGAAATTAGTGGAATTACCCTTGGGATTTCCATCCCAAAAATAACAACTTTATCAGTTGGTGGAGTTGTGGCTCCTCTGGCTGAGAAAAACCAGCAAGAAAGTAACCAGCAAAGAAGTTTGAAGAAACAAAGGTATAAGGAATTCCTTCAGCTTCCACAGCTCTTCTAATTTCAACTTTTTCACCAAAAACTGATTTAGCTGGCTCAACAATATGTGCACGTTCCACATCATTCCCAAATTCTGAAGGCAAAAATCTCTGTAATATATACCCATAGCCCATAGTTCAATACAACAAATAACAACACGTTTGGTTTAGTTTGTAAGTATAACAATTTGCAGGTACGTTTCTGTTTGGGAGAATCTTGTGTGAAACTTACAATTTTTGTATTGATTAAACTTCTAAACTTTTGTAAATGAATCTATTTAGATTTTTAATTTGAATTTTCTTTTAGAATCGTCTATGCTTGTAAAACCAGATGATTTGTTAAGTTGATTGTAATGAAAACTTAAATTGAATTGCTTATGGAAATTTAGACGTTTAATTAACTCCAAATTAGATATTTCACACGATATTACTCAAAGAAATCTGGAGGAAGGTAGAAATTGATATACTTATAAATGGTTATGGTTTAACTCGATATAATTGTTAGTTGAGTAGGTCACATGCAATTTGACAACATAAAAACTATTTGAATATATGAAAGAATTAAGACATACATGATGACACCTAAGATATTAAGCATAACATTTTTTTTCTTTATTCCAGAAGATAATTGTATTTTTTTCAATTTGATTGAGTTATTAATTCCTTATTATTGCTATGTTACAAGGGATAAGAGAAAAATCAATAACATAAGTCGGTAAGAAAAAACCTTTCTTTAATTTGAACTCAACCAATAAAAATTCATTCAATTCTTAATTGATATGTTTACTATCCATATATTTATCCTATAATTAGGGTTATGTGCACCAAGAATCAAATAAGAAAATTAAGAAGGCGATCAGATGGGTTCTTCTTCTTCAAGAATTTGATATAGAAATCATTGACCGGAAGGGGATAGAGAATCAAGTTGCGGATCACTTGTCTAGACTGAAAAATCCTGAAATTAACCGCAACGAGTCTGAGGTGAGTGCCGTATTCTCGAATGAGCAGCTATTCCATATAGAAGAATTGCCTTGGTATGCGCACATAGTCAATTATTTGGTTTGTGAGTAATTTCATGAAGATTACATCACCAACAGAAGAAGCTCAAGAATGAATGCAGACACTATTATTGGGAAGAGCTAAATCTGTATAAAAGAGGTGCAGACCAGATTTTTCGATTATGCGTACCAAATGCTGCTTAACAACGCATATTGTCACAATGCCACGACTCACCATATGGTGGGCACTTTGGAAGGCAGTGCACGGCAGCCAAGGTTTTGCAAAATGGATTCTTTTGGCCTATATTATTCAAGGATGCGGTTGACTACGCAATGAAATGTGATCGGTGCCAATGCATAGGTAACATTTCATGGAAAAACGCAATGCCAATGAATACTATCTTGGAGCTTGAATTGTTCGACGTGTGGGGGATTGATTTCATGGGACCATTCCCTCCTTCGAATGGTAAATACTATATTTTATTAGCCATCGAATATGTCTCTAAGTGGGTAGAGGCAATAACATGCACCGCAAGTGATGTGGTGGTAGTCTCCCAGTTCCTAAAGAAAAATATTTTCAGTCGTTTTGGCACTCCTCGTGCCATCATAAGTGATGAAGGACCCCATTTTGTCAACCATAATATCAAGGAGCTGCTGCGCAAATACAACATCCTCCACAAAGTGACCACCACATACCATCCGCAAATGAATGGTCAGGCTGAAGTGTCCAATTGAGAAATTAAGTTGATACTTGAGAAGGTAGTAAGGCCTTCACAGAAAGATTGGGCAACGAAGCTTGACGATGCATTGTGGGCATACCGGACTGTATTTAAAACACCAATAGGTATGTCTCCATATGCGTTGGTATTTGGTAAGGCGTGTCATTTGCCTTTGGTGTTGGAATATAAGACACTGTGAGTAGTAAAGAAGTTGAATTTTGATTTGAAGAAAGCAGGAGAAGCGAAAAAAATGCAACTGGTCGAGCTAGAAGAATGGAGGAACAACGCATATGAAAATATGAAGATTTATAAAGAGCACACCAAGCGTTGGCATGACAAACACATATGCACTAAGAATCTCCAAGTCGGGCAAAAGGTCTTACTCTTCAACTCAAGACTGTAGCTCTTCCCGGGAAAATTAAAATCACGCTGGTCCGGATCCTTCATCATTAAAGAAATATTTCCACATGGTGCGGTGGAGCTGATAACTGAGGATGGCAGCCAGACATTTAAGGTCAATGGACAGCGAGTTAAGGTATATTGCGGAGGTGATTTCCAGCCAGAAAAAGCTTCTGTGAAGTTGAAAACCCCGAACTATCCCTTACTTGATTTTTGAACTCTTATTCCTTTGTCAATTTTACTATTATTTAGCTATTTGCATCTTGCTCACTTTTACTTTCATAAAAAAAAAAAAAAAATTTGTTGTTTTGTTTTAAATCAGTTGACCCTCTCTTTTTTTGTTACAACAATTAAGACACAGGATTGCGGAGATATTACACGAAGAAGCACTTATCTTACTCCATCACCGCAATATACAGAAGATAGATCGCCGCAAAGATGGATACATCAATACACAATGCGGGCGACAACGCAAAATTTGGAGGTGTATTCTTTCTTAATTTCAAATTTTGCACTATCACATTGCATTTTAGTTTTCAAAGTTTTATCACCGCATCCTCTTTGATTACCGCAATCATTTGACATAGATAACTTTAGTAAGTTATCGCATGCTATCTCTTTGCCAAGTATGATTTCAATGATGAAAAATATGCTTCTATTTCTTTCATATATATTAGAGTCAACTTAATCTTAAGATAGTCACCTCATAAAATATTTCTAGAAGTTATGGGTTTTCTAGCTTTCTTTCAAACTCTATTTACGAAGCCTTCTAAGAGCATCACATGACTTATTTTAATCTTTTGGCAATGAGGAATTTGCCGCATTTTAAATTTGGGGGTGAAGTATTTATTTCCGACCTTGCTATTTTTTTAAAAAAAATTGAGAATAACAACTCCACTGTCAATGCAATGGGAAACCCATGTTGATAAGAGTTAAGTTGTGAAAGACACTTACCCGTAGTTGGATGTCTGCATGACACATGTGGGGGCAAGCCAAAATGAAAGTAAGTCACCAGGATCAACGCATAAATAAATGACCACAACTCCACTGCCAAATAGGTATAAGTTTAGTTTGAGAAAGAGTGCATTGCTCGTAGTTGGATGTCCGCATGACACCCATGGGGCAAGCCAAAACGAAGGCAAGGCACTTGGATCAGCGCAAGATCAAAAAAAAAATATCAATGAAGAAATTTTTTTTATGCAAGGATAAAATCATTTGACACCCCGGTAGAAAATTTTCTTTTTGCAATAAATCATGCGATGTTCTAGAAGTTAGTAAAGTCTTTTGAAAGGTAAGCTTGCAGTTCCTAGGTCTTAGAAATATTTTAAGAAGAGACTTGAATAAGACTAAAGGAAATTCTGGTATATAGGATTTGAACAGAGTATTCTTGAGAAATCTAGGAAAAGAACATTGTGGTTGACTTGCTAAAGGAATCTTTAGCTTATTGTAACGCTATTTTTATATCTTTAAGCATGTGGACAAATATGAATAGGAATGAATAAACAAGTACATGCATTAAAAAGACTTTATGCGATACTACGTCTAAATATATGCGTTGTTAATGATATGCTTGTAGTATGCTATGGAGTAATGCATGTCACAAGTTTCCTTGCGCTGAAACCAAGTATAATTCCAATGCAAGTTTGTCAGAATAATACGAGGTCGAACACAGGGATTGTTTTTGTTAATGTGTTACTATTGTGATACATGCGACCGGTTTTTACAATGAATAAAGAATTTGGGTTTATACAGGAAAGTAAATTGTGATGAAATAAATTGCGTTAATAAGTAAAATCCTAAACTAATATGATACAAGATACAAGATACAAGATACACGATATTGAGGTCGAGACTGACTGTGAAGTTTTACAAAGAATTGTGGTATGCAATGGCAAATCTTTATGGATGAAGCAGAAAGAGAAAGAGTAAATATTAAAAACCTCGCAAGTTTGTTAATTGCGTTAAAGATGCAACTAAGGTTCCGCTTTCTCTTGGCGTACACCTCTAGGTGATCGGCCGCGTTCCCATATCTCTATGGTGAAACAAGGATGAACGTGATGAACACAAGGTTGCTTCCATCTCTGGAAGTACTTCTCGCTTTAGTTAACGCATTCTTCTAACCTTCTCTCGATAGGCGGAATAACATCTTCACTTCTGCTCTCACAGGTAAAGACGCTGTCGAGCATGCTTTAGCTAAACTTAATTATTTCCTTAACACAAATTAATTTCCTTGCTTAATTCTTGCTAATCACCCAAGGAATTAGGAAAACATCATGGAGAAAATGGATTATCGATAAACGGAAATAAATAGAGAGATGACAATGGTAATGATCATAACCTTTAATACTAAGATTAAGCTTTCGATACATGGTGTGAATGAAAGAGTAAAGAAGATGAATACAGATGATGAAATAGAGATTAGAGACAAATACAGAAAGAGTGTCAACGTCTTGACACAGATCTGAATGGAGATAGTGCTTGCCGGCGTGTGGAAGTGATGGAGAGGAGAGCTTCCCTCTCAGGCTTGCTCTTCTGGTAAAAATGACCTTCGTACAGAGTTTCAACGGTGGGGGTTGGAAGGATTCGTTGCTCGGAGACTCACCTCTCGGCCTTGTCTCTTGATTATCCCGGATCTACTCTAGACAGTTGCTTCAGACTAGTCTCTCTCTCAGAATCAGTATATGCACGTCTTTATTTATTCATGTATATCTTTCAGTGATTTTGCAAAAGCTATTTATATGCGAGGCTTGACTCTTTGAATTGTGGTCCCCACTTTATGGTTATGGAAGTTCCTAAAATGGCGGAGTGAATATTCCTTCGGTTATGCAATCAACCCGTCAGAAATGCGCAACTGAAAGCTGTACACTTTGTCAGACTCCTTCGCAAATGCCTTGCTCTTTACATCTTCGATCTATCGCCACATGTGGTTGAGATTGCGTTGATTGCTTAGAGCTCTAGATTGTTTGTCGCATGCGCTGTCATTGTGTTGATCATCTCTTCATTCCTAAATGATGGGCGCAATGCGACGTAGATACGTTGTTTGTTTTATCTTTGAGCCATGAACGGATGCAGTGACTGATTTCCTACAAAACAGAATTGAAACATTCTATTCTACCACCGCAGTGGTGTTAGTGGGTGTATTGATGACAATTTATAATTCTTGTATTTCTTAGCCAATTTCTATACTATTGATGCAACTTTCCTTTTTTTTAGCCGTAATATCTAAATAAAATAGTATAAATAATTTGTATTTCTACAAGTTATCACTTATGCTTGAGGACAAGTATTATTTAAATTTGGGGGTGTGATAACGGGCATAAATGCGGGTTATCATAGTGCTAAGTTCTTAAAATTATTTGGATTGCGTTGTTGAAATATGTTAACTTGCGTCCATTAAGCATCAATTTCATAATATTGCGGTCGCATGTGTTTAGCGCACTAGAAAAGTTGATTTTTGTATTTTTGTGTAGAATATGCGTTGACGCAATGCAAGAATTGCGATCATAGGAAATTAATGGTCGAGCATAACTTCACCGCAAGACTTTGTGTTGATTGTGTTCGCAAACATTCGCCCGAGAAAGATCGCCGTAACTTGGTCAGCGCAGCATGCTGGGCGCATCTGGGTGAAAGACTAATTAAGCATGATGGGATATAAAGCTGATGACAGTCGAATCTGAATTAAGTTGACAGTCGATAACGGTCACAAAGTACATTAAGCTTTTCGTTGACAATTATTCGGCGCATCAATCAGGAATTAAAGTTGTCCCATCTGCACAACCATGAGAGAGAGCCGCCTTTCACCATGGATGCTCTATAAATACCAAGGGCATTCTTCAGAAAATGGGTTGATCAGCTGACCAATTGATCAGTTCACCATTCCTTAGTTCATATCGTCTGTGTTCTTAGTTTTCTTTCATTTTAAGGCGGACGTGAGGAAGGAAGTTGTGCCAGCAGATCGTTCCAATAAGCTTGGGAGAATGCCGGAAGCTTCAAGGACAGAGAGAGGGCCAACGCCTGCGGAAACGGGAACATCTTTATAACAGAATAGAGATTTCAGTGTAAAAACCTTGGTCAGTAAGGAATTGCTACCAGGCTCTCTACCTTTAACTTCCATTTTCATTTTATACTCAACTCATTTATAAAAATGGAATTCTCTTCTCTATATCTGTTCACTCTCTGTTATTCACGCATGAGTAGCTAAATTAGTTGAATGGGTTGAGAAGCATTTAGCTAGCACAACTAGGGAATCTTTATTCTTTGCGATTATCTTGTATTATGTATGCTTCATTCGTCTATTAGAGATACTCGGGAGGGTAGTCTAAGGACAGGATCTAGACTTGGGAAGGTCAGGTTAGAATCTAGACTCGGAAGAGCCAGATTAGAACGTATAAACAAGAGATAGGAGCTTAGGAATGAGCACTATTTGTTATCAACGCATCGTATGTATCCTAGAGATAGGATATGATTGTATGCAGTTACTTTGCTTTTATGCATTTTGCATCATTGCATAGGACAAGAGTAGAGACTTATGGATAAGCTCTATGGACATTTTGCATTCAACACATGCATCTTAGATTTAGGAGTATCGCATTTGCATTGGAAAATAACTTGCTGTGCATGGTTGTAACATGATCGTATAGTCTGACGCATTCCCAAGAAATGCTAGCTAAAGATCTTCTCAATCCATTCATTGCATACTCATTGCATCTATCGCACAACTGTCTTTTCCCAACTCCGCCGCATTTATTTATTTCTTTTTCATCAACGCAAATAACAAACCCAACAATTTATTTATTTATCCGGTTACCGCAAAGTTCTTTATAAAAATTACCAATGCAATCTGTTTTCACAAGTCCCAGTGTTCGACCCTAGACTTACAAGGAAACCTAGAGGAATTTACACTTGGATTCCATTGGGGAAAATTGAGTGCACAACGCAATTCCATCAACGCATAGCATCAACACTTCCATTTCATAAAATCAAGCATCATGTCGCGGTGGTAGAAATATCTTGCGCCCATCCTCTAGAAATGCATTGCGTTGATGGTTGTGTTGCGCTAATATATACATTGCGCCCATCCTCTGCAAATATGCATTCGCGGTGACAGATGTACGGATATATTGCGTTAACAACTTAACATTGCACCCGTCCTATTAAATTTACAAATAAAAAAATGATAAAATATTCGCGGAGAGGGCAGTCGAATCGCTTCAGCTCCCAAGAAAATTATTACTTAGAAGACGAAAGGACGTCCTTTCCTACTAAGTCATAATGGGAGGGGCGCGGCAGGCTTTTTGGAATACCAAAGCCTGCCATGCAGCGATCGCGTTGGGCCCATCAAGGCCTAACCTATAAATTGCACTTCCTTAAGACCGAGGAGCTCATTTTCGTCTCTTTGCGAAAGAAAAACCCTAAGAAAAAATCTCTCTGCATACCATCATCCCCTTCTGCACTTTCTTCCGAAGAACAAGAAATTTCCAACTTTCCTTTTACCGATCCATTGGCTGGACAATCATCCCATTCCTTTTCCCAGCCATCGTTCCCTTCCCATGCCCCCGTCTCCGCACAAGAAACAACCTTCCTCGCCACCAAACCAATGCCTCGGCCAAGCCAAAGCTAACCCCTAGAATCATGGAAACCTAGGCGAAAACCTCTATAGCCGCAATACCACCCACCCCACGTGAGGGGTTTGAGCATGGAGAGTGCCCCTGCCACCAAACCTGAGGTGGCACTCCCAGTACCTTCAACTGAGAGTGAAATGAAACGAAAAGACGACAAGGAGGTATTTGGGAGTTATTCTGAGCCATTTAGAAAGAGGTGGGGGGTTGCCGGAGGCCAAAGTAGTGAAACCAGCCCCTACTGTTCAGAGAGGAGTTAGCGGTGGCTTCGTGGGAGAATGGCCCTGACCATTTTAGATCGTAAGGAGGACTACCCTAACAGACTCCAATGAGAGACCCATAAGGGCTGTTTTGGAGGTTGTGGATCCGAAGAAGCAGACGGAGAAGTCTAAAGAGAAGGAGAAGAGAAAAGATGAAGAAAACGGGCGGAGAAGAAGATGAAGTTTGCCTGGCTGGAGAAGGAGAAAAAGTAAAAGAAGAGAAGTGAAAAGAAACAGTGCAGACGAGAAGAGAAGCGCTTGAAGAAGGAGGAAGAAAGAAGGAAGAGAGCGAAAAGTTTAGATGTCGACGGAGAATCAACCACCGCAAGGGTGGAAGAGGGGGTGTCAGCGCAAGCTAAATCATCTGCCAACTACTAGCTTCATGGTCACATTCCAGATTAGTTGCGTCGGATGAAAAAGAAGTCCTGACATCTCCCTCTAATGCGACGTTCACAAGGAGAATGGGGTCCAACAAGTGACCCAAATTTTTTTTCAACACATAAAAAAGAGAAGGAAGAAAGAAAAAGACATTAGAGAGGAGAAGGAAGTGAAAATGTCACGGGCGCACCAAATCATCGCATCAGGTGATTTGGCTAGAAAGCTTTCAAATGAGAAGATTTGCCGTGACAATGCAAGGGCAGAAGAAGAGGAGAGAAGGGAGGCTCGAGGGATGAGCAGCACATTGCGCTCGCCTCAGAGCAAATATGAAAAAGAAATGAGAGAAGAAGAAAGAAGAAGGAGAGAGGAAAACGAGGAAAAGAAGATGTGCCGCAAAGCAAATATTCAGCGCATCAGAGAGCGAAAAAGAAAAGAAGTGGAAGAGTGGGAAAAGGAAAAAGAAGAGCAACGTAAGGCGCATGAATGCACCCAAAGACAAAAATCCCACCTTACGTTCGCTCAAGAAAAGGAGAAAGCAAAAGTGGAAAGTAGCGAGCTTCCATCGGCCATGAGGCACCCAACAACAAAAAAGGAAAATGATGATCTGTGGATGGAAATGGGCTTCTTTCCTGCGTCAGCACCACTACTGGATCTAATCATCAGTATTGTGGTGGAACATGGGTGGGAAGCTTTATGCCAATCTCCATCCATTGTAATTCCATCCGTAGTGAGGGCCTTCTACCATGGCCAGCTCCACGACACCGAAGATGCGGTAATCATCGAAGGGAGGGTAGTGCAGTTCAGCGCAGAGGACATCAATCAACTCTACCAGTTGAAGAATTTCACACCAGGTAACAAACTGATTGATGATCCTGAAGAAGAGTATATAGAGGATGCGCTGAGAGTATTAACGCAACTGTGCACCAAGTGGACGGTGTCCCTAACCGGCATAAGAACCCTCACCTTCAACCGGCTCCTACTAGAAGCGCGCCTGTGGGTCTATTTAGTGAAGAGGCGTCTCATCCCAACATCGCATGACAAAACCATTTCAAGAGATTGAGTTATGGCCGCATATTGCATAGCGTGCGACATTCCGATCGATGTGGGCCAGCTTCTTACAAAGCAAATTCGAGGTTTTGTTGGCTGAACGAGAGGCCAGTACTTCTTCCCATGGACTATTTCGAGCCTATGCCTATCTGTGGACGCGGGCATTGATGAAGAACCCATGCTAGAAGTGCACGGCGTCATCAACACCAAAATCCTGAGAAAGCTTCTCAAGGATTCACCGCATTGCCCCGAACTTCCACCGAAATGACCCCTCATTGATTTAAATGCGCTGCAACCACCAAGACCCAGGAAGTAGCACTGCAATGACAAAGGGAAGGAAATCATCCAAGGAAGTTCACTGCAAAAGCAAACCAAATTACCCTTGGACTCTTTACCCTTAGTCATTCATTCACCAAGCCCTACAAATGAACACCTATCCCCTCTTCTCGAACAATTCACCAATCTTCTCTTTGCCCCCGACTCCAACCTCGTATCTCTAGCAACTTCCACCTGCCATCCATCTCCACCCCACTTTTCACCGGAAACATCGCCACATGTTGATGACCCACACGGTTTGGGAACATGCCTTTTCGCTTAACCCCAAATCGGTGCTGGTGAAACATCGACGGCACAACCCTCCACCGCATCCCTTGTTGCTGCCTTAGAAGATATGCAGGGCTTCTTATCTCAAGAACTATCCTTCTTTCACCATTCATTAACGGAGTTGCGAGAGAGTAACGCAGAGCTATGATAGGCGATGATCAATATTCAATACAACATTTTTACCATTCGCCTAAATCAAAGACAGACGGCCGAACGCAACCATGAGTACTTCAATTTCTTGACTGCATATTTACATGGTCCCATGGTGCCTCAACATCTGCAGCAGCCTCTGCAATTTCAAGAAGCACCGCAAACAGCTCCTCCACAACACCCTCCTCACCAAGAGGCCCCGCCGCAAAATTAAATTTGGGGGTGTACCACCTTCTTCGTCACAATTTTGAATTCTTTTTGCGGCCATTAATTTTTTTTTATAGATAGCTATACCTTGTATTCTTCTGTACATGCTCACAATTTTATGTTGCGATCATTATAATTTTTTGTGTACTTAGACAATTTTTATACAAGTGAGTGATTATTCTTTCCTTATGCATTGGCCTCTTTATTTTTATCATCCTTTGTCAATTTATTGCAGTAATTCTTTGCTTTTCTTTTGCGTTGTTTATTTGCACTGCCATGACGAGCAGTATGTGTAACCTTAGCAAAATTTCTTTATACATTGCATTTTCTGCCTAACACTTAGACAATTCATCGCAATAGCTATACTTTACCTTCTTTATTACAAGACTCTGCTCAAACCTTCTTTTCAAAATTTTGACTAAGTTTTTTGTCTTTTATGTCCAAAACAATGCAATGAGGACCTTGTGACTCTTTAAATTTGGGGGTGGGGAAGGTCTGAGTAGATGCGATCATATTAGGCAAATGCGTTCGTCATCAAAAAGAAAAAAAAACTCGCTATCAGTGCAAGGGAAAATCCCAACCTGATAAGAGTTAAGTCGTGAAAGGAACCTGCTCATAGTTGGATGTTAGCATGACACACGTGAGAGCAAGCCAAAACGAAGGTAGGTTACCAAGATCGACGCAATACAAAAAAGGAAAATAAGAATAAAAGAGACAACTCCACTGACTAGTAAAAGTTAAAACTTGGCTAAGGATCAAAAGTTGAAGTTGAAGCTTGGTACACAACCGAAGTTGGATGCTCGTGGGAGCAAGCCAA
Organism: Benincasa hispida; assembly: GCF_009727055.1. Classification (NCBI taxonomy): domain Eukaryota; kingdom Viridiplantae; phylum Streptophyta; class Magnoliopsida; order Cucurbitales; family Cucurbitaceae; genus Benincasa; species Benincasa hispida. Next base: position 202,881 of record NW_024065018.1, read on the forward strand.
AACGAAGGGTGTAACCATGCTCATCGTTCTCTATAGGATGATGCAAACCAGGCCACTACATAAAAGGTGCATTTTGTTGTTTTTACAAGAATAGGTAAAACATTCTTTTCAAAACAAGAAGAGAATTTGGGGCAGAGGTTTGTCCTAGATAAGAATAAAGTAGAGCATGTTGAAGAAATGTCAAAGGATAGAAGGAATTTGTAGTTTTGAGAAATTATGTAGAGGTGGAGCATTCGGAGTAGCCGATCGATGCAAAGTTAGGATAGGATTTGAGCTGAATTGTCTTAGTCGAGGATATGCTTGAGGACAAGTATATATCTAAATTCGGGGGTGTGATAACTTGTAGAAATACAAGTTATTTATACCATTTTATTTAGATTATGCGGCAAAAAGAAGGTAAAAGTTGCGTCGACCGTATAGAAATTTGCTTAGAAACGCAAAAGTTGTAAAGTGTCGTAAGCACACCCGCTAACCCCATTGCGATGGAAAAATGGAATGTCCAAGTCTTTGTTTTGCAGGAAACAGGTCACTGCATGCGACAACTGCTCGAGTACAAAGAAAGAACAACGCATTATTGATGCATTATTTTATTGAATGAAGATATGGATGATATGTGTTGATGGATTGCGTTGTGCACTAAAGTTTCCCCAGCGGAATTCAAGTGTAAATTCCTCTGAGTTTTCTGGTAAGTCCAAGGTCGAACACAGGGACTTGTGAAAATAGTTACGTTGATAATATTTATGAAAACTTTGTGGTAACCAAGTAAATAAATAAGTTTTGGGTGTGTTGTTGCGTTGATGAAAAAGAAGTAAATAAAGGCGGCAGATTTGAGAAAGATAGTTGTGTTGATAGATGCAATGAGTATGCGATGAACGGGTTGAGAAGGTCTTTTAGCTAGCGTTACACAGGAATGCGTCAAACCTTGCGATCATGTTACAACCATGCACAGCAAGTCATTTCCTAATATAAATGCGATGTTCCTAAGTCTAGGACGCATGTGTTGAATGCGAAATGTCCATAGAGCTTATCCCTAAGTCTCTACTCTTGTCCTATGCATTGATGCAAAATGCATGCAAGCAAGGTAACTGCATATAACCATACCTTATTGCTAAGATGCATGCGATGCGTTAATAACAAATAGTGCTCATTCCTAAGCGCCTATGTCCCGCTTATGCGTTCTAATCTGGTTCTTTCAAACCTAGATTCTGAGCTGACCTTTCCAAGTCTAGATCCTGCCTTTAGACTACCCTCCCGAGTATCCCTAATAGACGAATGAAGCATACATAAACAAGATAATCACAAAGATGAAGATTTCCTCGTTATGCTAGCTAACTACTTCTCAACCCTTTCAACTAATTTAGCTACTCATGCATAGATAACAGAGAGTGAACAGATATAGAGAAAGACATTCCATTCTTATAACTGAGTTGAGTACAAAATGATAATGGAAAGTAAAGGTAGAGAGCCTGGTAGCAATTCCTTGCTGACCGAGGCTTTTTACACTGAATCTCTATTCTGATCTACAAATGTTCCCGCTTCTGCAGGCATCGACCCTTTCTCTGTCTTGGAGCTTTCAGTGCTTTTCCAAGCTTACTGGAATGATCTACCGACACACTTCTTCCTCGCGTCTGCCTTAAAATGAAATAAAACTATGGACAGAGGCATGAACTTGTAAAGTGATGAAGTAATTGACTACTTAACCCCTTCTCTGAAGAATGCACTTGGTATTTATAGAATTTCCATAGTGAAAGGCAGCTTCTCTCTCTCCCAATTATACAGATGGGACAACTTTAATTCCTGACTGATGCGTCGGATAATTGTCACCGATAAAGCTAAATGTACTTTGTGACCGTTATCGGTTGTCAACTTAATTTGGATCCGACTGCCGTCAGCTTTTTGTCCCATCGCGCTTAATTATACTTTCACCCGGATGTGCCCACCATGTTGCACTGACCAAGTTGCGGTGATTCTTCTTGGGCGAATGTTTGCGAGCACGATCAACACAAAGCCTTGCGGTGAAGTTGCACTCGACCAATGTGTTCCTATGATCGCAATCTTTGTATTACGTTAACGCATATTCTGCACAAGATCAACTGCTCTAATGCGTTAGACGCATGCGACTGCAATATTATAGAATTTATGCTTAAGAGACACAATTTAACATATTTTGTCAACGCAATCCAACATTGTTTAAGAACTTAGCACTATGATAACGTGCATTTCTGCCTGTTATCAATTATCCCCGCATACGACAATTGATCAAGAACGAAAAAAAACAACGCAATTGTAGCACATGCGACGATCGATCATGGACGCAAACGATCAACGCATCTGCACCACATGCGGCAATCGATAAAAAGATCAAAGCAATTACACTGCATGCGGTGATCGATCGTAGATGTAAAGAGCGTCGCATTCACAAGGACTTCTGAAATTGTACAGCTTTTCTGTTGTACGATTCTGAAAAATTACATGTGGAGTAGAGCACACATTTCTACCAAGCCATGGAAAGAAAAATCAGCTTTTTAGAGCGAGACCACTGATGTAGAAGGTGTCGAGGTCTAGAAATAGCTACATCAAATTCAAAGAAAGGAGGTTGGTCTGAAGAGACAACTTAGAGAAAATCCGGGAGAAAGATGAGACAAGACCAAAAGGGAAGTCTCTGGAGCAAGCAATTGATTCCCATTCCTGAAGAAGAAGCTCTGTGTAAAGATCACTTCTACCTGGAAAACAAGCCTGAGAGGGAAGTTCTCCATTACATTCCTACCACACGCCGACAAGAAAATTGTCTTCGATCAGGATCTGTGTCAAGACATTGACACGCTTTCCGTATTTTGTTCTAACTTTCTATTCATCTACTGTATTCATCTCTAATCTTTCATTCATTATCTGTAACAAACGTTTATCTTGATTTCAATATCATTATCGTATTCATCATCATCTTTCTGTTCTTCACTATGCATTCATAATCCATTTCCTTCACCATGTGTAACTAATCCCCCAGGGTAAAGGGGAAGGATTAAGCGAGTGAGTTAATTTTTGTTGAAGAAATCTGCTGAGTTTAGCTAAAGCATGCTCAACGACATCTTCAACTGTGAAAGCATAAGTGAAGATATTATTCCGCCTCTCGAAAGAAGGTTGGAAGAATGCATTAACTAAAGTGAGAAATATTTCTAGAGATGGAAACAACCTTGCATTCACCACGTTCATCCCTGTTTCACCATAGAAATATGGGAACGCGGCCGATCACTGAAAGGTGTAAGCCAACGGAAAACGGAATCTTAGTTGCATCCTCAACAAGATTGGCGAACTTGTGATGTCCTTTCCCTCAACCCATTCTCTTTCTGACACATTTCACAAGACTTGCCACCGCATTCATCAGATACCTTTGCACATCTTCACAACCAGTCCTCACTTTATATATTTAATTGTTTATTGATTTGTTTATTACCGTACTTTATTTATCAACCCATTCGATAGATTTAGCTACTCATGCGTGCTTTTAAGAGAGTGAACAGATGTAGATAAGCAAGTTCCATTTTATAGATATAGAATCGAAATACAGAATGACAATGCGGAATAAGAATAAAGAGCCTGGTAGCAATCTCTTGCTTCCCAAGGCTTTTACACTGTTATTCTCTACTCTACTCAAAAGATAATCTTGCTCTCGCAAGAGTCAGCCATCTTTCCATTTTTCCACGCCTCCTAGGTTCTCTCTCGAGCTGACCAGGGCGATCTTGTGGTGTCTCTTCCCTTCTCTCGCTCCACCTTCTAAGTAAAAAAAAAAATATGAACAAGGTTTCTTCTAGCTATGGAGAAAATTATCAAACTGTCGAACTCCTTCACTAAAGGTGGCCTCTAGTATTTATAGAGCTTCGGGGTGAAATGATTCTTCTCTCTTATGATTGCACTGATGGGATGGCATTAATTCTCTGTCTGATGCGCCGAATATTTCACCGAAAAGTTGAGGTACTTGCTACAGTAGATCGTTAATAGCTTGTCAACTTTATTTGGAATCGACCGTCATCAGCTTTCTGTCCCATAGTGATTTATTATGCTTTTCACCCAGATGCGCCCACCAAGATGCGCCGGCTTTGAGTGGCAACCTTCTCGAGAAGATATTCGCAAGCACAATTTGATCGTATAGCTTTGCGTTAACAAAATCTCTTAATGCGCTCGATCGTTGATTTCTTTGGATCGTATTTTTCACCTTGCATCAACACATATTCTGCACAAAAATACACAAGTTGGCTGTTTTAATGCGATGGACACATGCGATCGCCTGTCTCTTATACACATCTAGATGTGTATAAGAGACAGGTTTGAACACTGACCTTGATTTCGATTTACGAGAATTTCTATCGGTCTGAAAGTCAGAGTCTGTGTATCCTGTAAGGATTAGATTCTTATCTCCATACACAAGCATGTAGTTCCTCGTTCTCCGAAGATACTTGAAGATCGTCTTGACCGTAGTCCAGTGATCAAATCCTGGATTGGATTGATAACGACTGAACATCCCTACTGCACAGCAAATGTTAGGTCTGGTACACAACATTGCATACATTAAGATTCCAATAGCTGAAGCATAGGGAATCTGTCTCATTTCTTCAACCTCTTGAGGTGTCTTAGGACATTGATCCTTAGACAAAACGATTCCATACCTGAAGGGTAACAAACCCCTCATCCTGCATTCTGTACTTGATCAATGATCGATGTAGGATACCTGAGACAAGGCTAACCTCTTCTTCTTACGATCCCGAATTATCTGGATCCTTAAAACATACTGTGCCTCACCCAAATCTTTCCTTTGGAACTGGGCAGCTAGCCACTTTTTAATGTCAGTCAGAAACCCTACATCATTCCCAAATGAATAGGATATCATCCACATACAGTACCAGGAAAACTACTGAGCTGTTGATGATCTTCTTGTAAACACAAGGCTCACCACCATCAAAATCTTCAATGGTATACTCATCTGCCTTATTTGGCAGAGCAAAGACCCCATTCATCTGAGATTCTACGAGAATTTTGATGAAGTCCTTTCATTTGCTTCTCTTTGATGGATGTTTGATTTTCCCAGAATGTATCCCAATTTTTGCCATTATGGACTTGTTGAGAATGGTTCTGATCTAGTTCATGGCCTATTCGGCTGTAGAAGGCGCTCGATTTCAAATTTTCCCCGTTTATCATAACCTTTTTTTTCATTCGAGGGGGATCTTGTTGAGTTCTTATGCTTTCATGTCTACAACTCAGTTCATCACTAGCAATGGGGGAGAAAACATAACATGTCGCAACAAAAGCTTGATTTGAGGCATCAATCTAGTCTCGATGTGCCTTCTGAAGGAGAGCTAGGTAGGACAATCTCCTGTGGCTGACGATTAATGTGGTACGGCCCAAGAACTAGGCAAACACGAATCCAAGCTTGAACTTCACTCAAGTTAGTCATTGTAATCGTCATGATAGGCATAACCTCCCTCAAAGCAATGAATGCGCTCAAAAGCATGCCATAGCACGAGAGAAAGCTTCCACCCGGCATCCTTCCGCATAGGCGGCGAGTAAAGTGCCACAATCCCATTCATCTTTTGGATGCCAAAAAATGCAATTTCGACTCATCAAGATTCAATCTATTTGGGGGGTGCCCAAGCCCAGAAGCTTTAGTGGAACCCAAAGTCTTGGTAGGGTCCCTTCTTTCTCTCTTGTTCCACGACCTACGAATTCGTTCTTATCAAAGGCAAACGATTTGACTACACTGTCAAATCTAATGTTCCACGATTTAGACACTTGTTTCAGCCCATAAATGAACCTATTAAGCTTGCAAACTTTTTGCTCTTGATCTGGAACTACGAAACCCTCTGGTTGAGCCATGTAGATGATCTCCTCAAGATTACCATTAAGAAAGTTAGTCTTGATGTCCATTTTCCATATCTCATAATCATAAAATGTAGCTATGGATAGGAGTATCCTGATAGAAGTATGACAACAAGTGAGAAAGTTCCCTCATAGTCCACTCACTCAACTTGGGTATAACCCTTTGCCACAAGTATAGTTTTAAAGGTTTGCACCTTTCCATCTACACCTCACTTTTGCTTGTAGATCCACTTACACCCTATAGGTCTTATCCCATCAGGCTGATCCACAAACTTCCAGACTTAATTGAAATACATAGACTCCATCTCCTTGTTCATGGCTTTAATCCGCACATCTTTGTCAACATCCTCTATTGCTTTCTTAAAAGACAATGGATCCTCGACCCCATCATTAGAAATGGTGTTCTGGGCTTCAGTATACCCATATGGAGATCCGACAGATTCATAATCCTCCCACTACATCGAGGTAGTCTCAACTCTTGAGCTAGTTGACTAGATGTTCCGACATTAACAACTCTTGTTGATCTATTGACCTGTTCAACAACTCTTGTTGAACACTCAGTAGTCTTAGTCTCACTAGAAATCTCATGTAAAACAAGCTTACTTCGTGGTTTATGATCCCAAATGTTGTCTTCTTCCAAGAAGATAGCATTTTTAGAAAAAAACACTTTGTTCTCACTCGGATCATAGAAGTATCCACCCCTCGTTTCCCTAGGGTAGCCTACAAAGAGGCAAACTTTCAAACGCAGTTCCAACTTCTTTGGGTTAGTCACAACATGTGGGTTGGACACCCCCAAATCCTTAAGTGACATAAAACTACCTTTACGGCTTCTCCACAGCTCCAAAGGTATTTTAGTAACACTTTTGGAGGGAACATTGTTCAGAATGTAACAAACAGTCTCTACTGCAAAACCCCAAAACGAGTCTAGAAGATGAGCATAACTCATCATAGACAGAACCATATCCAACAAGCTTCAGTTTCTCCTTTCTAATATACCATTCTACTGAGGTGTACCGTGGGCCGAGAGTTGGGATGTAATTCCATGTTCTATCATATAGTTCTGGAATTGGAGGTCCATATACTCTCCACGATGAATAGATCGTAGTGTTTTTATCTACTTACCTAACAAGTTTTCAACTTCAGCCTTATACTCCTTGAACATGTCAAGGGCTTCAGACTTACGTTGCATTAGGTAGAGATGAACCTTGAATAATCATCTATGAAAGAGATGAAATATTCATACCCACCTCGAGCTCTAACACTCATCAGGCTACAGATGTCAGAATGTATGAGCTCCAAGGCTTCCTTGACTCTGTAACTTTTTCTAGTAAAAGGTTGTTTGGTCATCTTGCCTTCGAGGCATGATTCACACACCAGCAAGGAGTTTTCTTCTAAACTCTTTAAAGTCCATATTTCACCAACTGCTCCATCCTACTGAGGTTGATGTGACCTAACCTTAGATGCCGGCGTTTTCCTTAGGAAAATGCTCTGGTCTTTTAGCTATTGTTGCTGTGCTGAACATTTCAGTGTTAAACAAGGCTTTTATGACTAATGGCCTTAGTACATAGAAGTTACTTTCCATTAAACCAAAACCAATATCCATTTCATTCTTGAAAATAAACACTTTACTCTCAGAAAAGGAGATGGTATAACCTTGTTCAATGAGACAATAAACCGAGATTAAGTTCCTCTTAATATAAGGAACTACGAAAACATTATCTAGTAACAAATAACGTTTCTTGTCCGAAAATAACTTTAGCCTACCTACAACAATAGTTGAAACAACCTCACCATTACCGACTCGAAGAGTCATCTCTTCCTGTGGCAACCTTTGACATGAACTGAATCCTTGGTAAGAGAAACTAACGTGATTAGTAGCACCCGAATCAAGGATCCAGGCAGAATCATCATTCTCTATAAAACATGTCTCTAAGACCAATAAATCATATTTACTGTCTTTAGACATCCTTCTCTTTGGAGAGTAGTGGGATCAGTATCAGAACCTAAATAAGCTCCAACTTCAATGTCAGAGAACACTTCTCGTTTATGAAATTCAATAGAGTCAGCAACAATTGCTTTATCTTCCTTGAGTTTAACTTGGGAACTGACACTATTGGTTTTGTCATCCATCCCTTTGTGCTCGAAAAACTCACATTCAAACAAACCTTGCAACAAGTCCATGATCTCACGTGTAATGACCATGTCCCGTAAGTGAGACCCGCCATTTTAGGCCCTAGAGTTCCACCCCAAGCCGCCAATCCAAAGGGAAAAAATCCGATTGGGGCAAAAACTAAAGCGAGTCTATCTATTTCTAGATTTCACCTTGATATTAACCAACTGTATAAAACCCTTCGAAAGGGGGACGCTCCCAGGGAGCCAAGATGGAGTACATAATGATCTCACGGTGCAAACCAATGACAGAGATTGTAGGACATTTTGACACACACCTTTCACCTTCTTACTATAAACACTTTCTTCGTCCACCTTGATATTGACTCATGCAAACACCATCCAAAGGGGAATGCTCCAAGGGAACCACGAGGCCAAGCATGAATCTCACGGCGTGAACATTCAAGGAGAAACGTGAGTGGAATCATTGACATATCAAATACATATCTTCCTCCCACTTAGTATTTTATAACCTAGGGTTTAGTTTACTTAGAAAAAACATGGCTAAGAATTTTAACTAAGTGACTTTTTAGGTTTTCCCAAGAGTAACTTTTACCTTAGATAGTGGAAACAACTTTTGATCATCATCGATTAAACTTTTTGATAGAGTCTTTGACCAACTGTCACATGCTTGCAAAAAATCTATCTAATTCACCTTTCCAGGTAGGTTCTTAGGTAGGGGTGTTTCGTTTCCATTAGCTTAAGTACCCTAGCCTAGACAGAACCTGCCTTAGAAAAAAGGTCCCTTATAGATAGATATAATGCAATTTTAATCTTTTATGCCAATCAATTTAATCATATTTAACCGATTTAAAAATATTAAACTAGGTTGCTACTCCCATCAGAACCTTTAAACTTAGGTCTATCTCAATCCAATTTCAAAACCCTTTTAAAACATGAGTTTACCTAAGTCCCTATGCAACTCTTCTTATTGATTTTAGTTCTAATTTGTATTATAACGCTTATAATAGAAACAACCAAAATCAACCACAATGCAAATCAAACACATGAAAGGCATTCATAACGCTTATAAACAGCCTAAGTGTCATGCTTCATACATTGTTCATTCATTGCTACTTTTTATATTACACTTATACAAAACAACAACAAACCAAGCAAAACATGCTTCCATTTACCCTTATAACATAACGCTTATAATATAAAGATGATGAATGAATATGCTTACTGAATGTATACATATAACTCTTATATTTCATGATGCATGCACATACTTTCTTGTAATTTCATCAAGCAATATTATAACACTTATAATACATAAAGCATGAATAATTGCACAACCTAAGCTAGGTTTTAAATCTATATGTCATACACTATGCAATATAAACCACATACATCTTATGTATATTAATCAAAAGTTTATGAACCGAGAAAAATTGCCTCAAATCCTCAAAACTAAAGCTAAGTATTACAAAAACAAAGAGTCTTCGGTTCAAACAGGCGAACTGGGTCTTGAACCATTCGGTCGAAGTTCGCGTCTCCACTGATTGTGTACCAAAACCCAAGTGATCGTCTACACGAAAGAGTAAATACTTTACTCATTTGTTTACCAATGCTCCCAGAGCTAAGTGATTGTTTAGCAACAATCGTGTACCTTTTACTATTCAATGAAGCTAACTTCTCCTCTGACGACAAGGGCTGGTTTACTAATCCAGCCTCCGGCAACCCCCCATCCTTCTCTAAATGGCTCAGGATACTCCCGAACACCTCCTTGTCGTCTTTTCTTTTCAACTCACTTTCGGTTGAGGGTATTGGAAGCGCCACCTCGGTAGAGGCACACTCCGTGCTCGGCCCCTCACGGTGGGTGGACGAAGTTGCGGTTTTAGAGGGTTTTCGCCTGGGTTTCCCGGCGATTCTAGGGGTTGTCTTAGGCTGGGCGGTGAGGCGGCGGCTAGCGGCAAGGAAAGCCGCCTCCCACGTGGTAACAGGGGCGTGGGAAGGGGATGATGGTTTGGAAGAGGAATGGGATGAGTGTTCGGCCATGAGTTCGGTTAAGGGAAAGAAGTTGGAAATTTTTCTTTTCTCGGAAGAAAGGGTGGACGACGATCAAGGTATGCAGAGAGATTTTCTTAGGGTTTTCGCGAAGAGAATGAAAGTAAACTCCAACGGGCTGAGGAGGGGCGATTTATAGGTTGGGNCTTAGGGTTTTCGCGAAGAGAATGAAAGTAAACTCCAACGGGCTGAGGAGGGGCGATTTATAGGTTGGGCCTTGATGGGCCCAACGCAATCCGTGCTCCGGCAGGCTTTGGTAATCCAAAAATCCTACCGTGCCCCTCCCATTATGACATAGCAGGAAAGGACGTCCTTTCGTCTGCTATGTAATTATTCGGTCGGGAGCTAAAGAAATCGTTCGATTACCCTCTTCGTGACTATTTTATCATTTTTTTATTTTTATATGACGGGCGCTGTTACACCCCGCCCCAAATTACCCTCTTAACCTGGATGGAGTGGTGACTGCAGCAGTTATCAACCCTTTTGCTGGTACTTACTGCCTATCTAGCCTGTTCAATTTCGTTCAAACCCTGAATACATACATTTCATCAATACACTGAACAATTAACTCAGAACTTAACACATTTACATTACAGGGTTTTGCAGTATTGTTCATACATGAATATTACAATTTAGTGAGCCCCGACTAAAATACCAGTAACTTGACAGACACATGTGTACTAACTAATACAGGTCTTCAATTAAGCTTCCTTCAACCTGACTCTTTAAGTGGCAGAGCAGCAACAACGAACTCTTTTGGGAACTGACCGCTACCTGAAAGGAAAACATTTGAAAACATGAGCTAGAAGCCTAGTGAGTGACTAACATTAAAGCATAGCGTTCATACATAAATTTCATATTAAAATTGAAAGTTTTAACTGAAAACATAAACTTGGTAACTATTATTCATGTCATCATCAACATCACATAACATTTTTCTTACTTTGTTAGACTATGCCATTGTCTATCAGTCTAGAGTGTCCCTCTTGCTCATTCTTTATCATCCTTTACTGCGTTACTACTTAACTAGGAAGGAACCCTTTTTGTCCACTTCCTACAATCATAACTTGCATCCTTAATTAAAAGAGAATCTTTACACAATTCCTCAATGTCAATCCGTAGCTAATGTGGAGTGAACTCGGCACTACCAATGACAACTTTTCTTTCATTTATGTAATTCTAGTTTAAGTAACGTCATACCTTAGGTACTACTGCTCAGATACCTTCTCCGTGTACTTCAGTATCGAGCTATTCAAATTCTAAGACAAAGCTTCAGTACATTCTCCATGTACTTCAGTACTGAGCTATTCACATTCTAAGGCTGACCTTCAGTACCTTCTTCGTGTACTTCAGTACTAAGCTACTCATACTCAACTTGCATATTCTTATCTCTTAACGACTTAGTTGCCCAAAAGATTCTATACTGACGCATCCTCATGGTCATTGAAAATCATAGCATAAGTATAGCATTAATGTGAGATGTGTTGCTTGGTAACTATTTTGAGAATAGTTGTCATAAATAGCTTTTAGTAAACATGCATTGTTAAACATTCATAAGCATTAGCAATTTATTTAAAACATTTAAAGCATTTAGATTCACTCACAATCTTTGGCAATCCTTTTTATGTATGCTTACTGTGCGTTGAACACCTAGCCAAATCCTTAGGTCCTTACTTGACTAGGCAGCCACGTTAATACCATGCGTCCATGCCTTGTGTCCGTGCATTATGTTAGGCGTTCAAGCTTCCTATGCATCCAAGCCTTCAGCTCATGCCTACTGCCCATCGCATAGCAACCTTTGCAACCCATCGCTCAGCTCATGCACCCGTCTTGTGGCACATCAACGCATGCCCCATGCGTTCGTCCGGTTGTGCCCATCGTCCAGCTTATGTGCCCGTCTTGTGGCACATCAATGCATGCCCAATGCGCTTGTCCGGTTGCGCCTATCGTCTAGCTTATGCGCCCATCTTGTGGCACATCAATGCATGCCCCATGCGTTCGTCCGGTTGTGCCCATCATCCAACGCAACCTTGCACTTATGGATTCAATATGTGTTGTATGGTCTAATGCTTCTCAGTGCATCCTTGCACCAATTCAACCTCCAATGCATGCGCTCATCATCATCGTCAAGCCCTTAAAGCTGCTTGCTTGTTCAACCCAAGCAGCTGCCTGCTTGCTCAAGATTCCATATTTAACTTTCAATTTTAATAACTAATTTTCCAGGCCTTTTCTCAAGAAATTTCCTTCTAAAAAAATTCTCTAAATTGTCTTAACAAGCTTAACTTAAAATTTCAACTCAGAATTCTTCATGGTTGTGCCGGAATCCTTAAATTATCAAGACTGGCTCAGCTTACCCAAGAATTCTACCTCCAGCCAGATTCTTCATACTCTAGCTCGATTCCGCTAGAATCTCCCTCCGGAATATCAACCTGAGTAACTAGACATACTCAGGGTTTGAATGGCTCTAGAATTACTTCATTTTCTTAAGCGAATTTCTCTAAACCTCTACTTGAAGTCGAGCTTCTCTTTCAAACTAACAGCTGCATGCTCTCCTTTTAACATCAGGCTGCCACCTCATCCTTAGAGGATAATGTCAAACTTGAGTATGACAACTGGCTTAGCTGATCAATCTCCAAGATGATCTTTCCCTCATCGGTATCAACGCAAGGGTCAGCTCCCAAGCCAACACTTGCAACCACCTGGCTGCATACCTCCTCGACGTATCGCCCAGTCTAACTAACGCATAGCTCACTTAGAGGCTTTTGCGTCCCTCCTTTGGTCACATACTTCTAAGCCAACACATGTCCTAGACCACGCATAACTCTTATCATATCAACCATGCATTAAGCCTTCCTCGTTTCGTAGCATGACTTCAACATGTATCATATACTCCATCGTCTAGCTCATCGTCTAGCACCACTGCCGCATACCACCAATGCATAGCGTTGCCGCATAGCGCCAACACCAACACATAGTACCTAACCAACGTATAGTGTAGCACTGCCGCGTCCATTGCGTCCATCGCATCCATTACGGCATATCATCGCATAGCACTGCCGTTTCCAACGGCGCATGCTTTCCTTGTTGCATGCCATCCATCGATGCATGCCTTGCACCGCATCATCGCATGCCCTTGCACTGCGTCATCGCATGCCCTTGCACTGCATGCCCTCGCATCAACGCAAACTACCAACACATTTCCTTTGGTCGCATGCCTTCGACTGCTTACCATCGCATCATAGCTTTCACTTATACGTTCACCCTTGGTACCAACACATAGCTTATCCTTTCCTTCAACACTTAGCCTCTACCAAACCTTGGTTGCTACATATGCAACCTTATGCGTCCACACTTCTCCATCAATGCATGCGTACACTTTGCTTCCATACTTAGCCAAATTTCCACTTGTTATATTATGTAAAACTCACACATCTAAGTATTTCTAACACTTAGAATTTTCTTCCTCCATCTTCCTAATTTCTTTATCTCCTTTCATAATTTTACTTAACATGCTTGTTACTCAATTTTGTAGGAAAAATATAGTACGGGGTTGACAGGTGCAATGTTTAGTTGTTAACGCAATACATTCGTTATCGCAAATGCATATTTGTGGAGGACGGGTGCAATGTATACATTAGTATAACACATCCGTCAACGCAACACAACTTTGGAGGACGGGCGCAAGGTATTTCTACCAACACTGCACATCCGTCAACATAGTGCATATTTGCAGAGGACGGGCGCAATGTATATATTAGCGCAACACATCCGTCAACGCAACACAACTTTGGAGGACGGGCGCAAGGTATTTCTACCAACACTGCACATCCGTCAACATAGTGCGTATTTGCAGAGGATGGGCACAATGTATATACTCGCGCAACACATCCATCAACATAATGCATCTTTGCAGGACGGGCGCAAAGTGTATTGATAACAAGTAGAAATGCACGTTATTGCATTGCTAAGTTATTAAACAATGAGGGTTTATGTTGATAAAATATGTTAGATTGCGTCCAAAAGCATTAAGTCTATAACATTGCGGTCGCATGTGTTCATTGCATAGAAACAGTTGGTTTTTGTATTTTTATGCAGAATATGCGTTGACACAAGGCAGAAATAGCGATCATAAAAAATCATTGGTTGAGAGCAGCATTACCGCAAGGCTTTTTGGTGATTGTGTTTGCAAACATTTGCTCAAGAAGGATTGCCACATAGAGTTGGCGCAACTTGGTGGGCGCATCTAAGTGAAAGGCATAATTAATCATGATGGGACAGAAAGTTGATGACGGTCAAATCCGAATTAAGTTGACAGCCACTAACGATAACAAGTACATTTAGCTTTTTGGTGACAAATATTTGGCACATCAGTCAGGGAATTAAATCCATCCCATCTCTGCAATCATAAGAGAGAAGCCGCCCTTCACCCCGAAGCTCTATAAATACCAAAGGCATCCTTCAGAAAAGGGGTTCAGCTGCTTACGAGTTCACAAGATCTGTTCATAGTTTAGCCTTGTTCTTAGATTTTCTTTTATTTTAAGGTGGACGCGAGGGAAGGAGGTTGTGCCGACAGATCGTTCCGATAAGCTTGGGAGAGTGTTGGAAGGTTCAAAATCAGAGAGAGGGCCAGCTCCTGCAGAAGCATGAATATCTTTTGAACTGAACAGAGTTGCCAGTGTAAAGCCTTGGACAGCAAGAGATTGCTATAAGGCTCTTTACCTTTAACTTCCATTGTTATTGTGTATTCAAACTCATTTATGGAAATAGAATTTACTTCTCTATATCTGTTCACTCTCTGTTTATCACGCATGAGTAGCTAAATCTATTGAATGGGTTGAAAAACATTTAGCTAGCACAACTGGGGATCTTCATTCTATGCGATTATCTTGTATTATGTATGCTTCATTTGTCCATTAGAGATACTCGGGAGGGTAGTCGAAGGACATGATCTAGGTTTGGGAAAGTCAGGTCAGAATCTAGGCTCGGAAGAGTCAGATTAGAATGTATAATCAAGAGATAAGAGCTTAGGAATAAGCACTGTTTGCTATTAACACATCGTATGCATCCTAGAGATAGAATATGATTGTGTGCGGTCACCTTGCCTTTTTGCATCTTGCATCATCGCATAGGAAAAGAGTAGAGACTTAGGAATAAGCTCTATGGACACTTTTTCATTCAACACATGCGTCCTATATTTAGGAGCACCGCATTTGCATTGGGAAATGACTCGTTGTGCATGGGTGTAGCATGATCGCATAGTCTGATGCATTCCCAAGTAACGCTAGCTAAAGACCTTCTCAACCTGTTCATCTGCATACTCAGTGCATCTATCACACAATCAAACTTTTCTCAAATCTGCTGCATTTGTTTATTTTTCATTATAACAATCAACAAAACCAAACAATTATTTGAGTTATCGGTTGTCGCAAAGTCTTCAGAGAAATTACCACCACCGCATATTGTTTTCCAAGTCCCTGAGTTCGACCCTGGACTTACTAGAAAACTCAGTGGGGTTTACACTTGGATTCCACTAAGAAAACTTGAGTGCTCAACGCATTTTCATCATCGCATTTCATCCATAATTCCACCTACTAAAATAACGCATCAAGTTTTTGGCACCGGTTCCGAGGACTTCGGGAAAGCAGTGTGCTAACGGTGATTTTTCTAATTTCTTTGCAGCTCAATCTCTAGCGAATTATGACCTAGAGATTGAAAGAACATTTCAACGACGATTAAAAGACAACCACGAATAGCAAGACAAAACCTCAAGAATGGCGGAAGAACTGGCAGAAAGGGCCATGGACACAAACAATATAATGGCCAACCCCATCCTTCTGGCGAATGACCGCAATAGACCCATTCGGGACTATGCGTCGCCCAACCTCTATGATTTCTCTCCAACAATCATGAGGCCAGCGTTAAACGGATCGAGGTTTAAAATGAAGCCAGTAATGTTGCAGATGTTCCAGCCTACTGGGCAGTTTGAAGGGAGGCGTAGCGAAGACCCGCATGCCCACCTCCGTAGCTTCATAGAAATCTGCAACACTTTTGTGTTCCCAAATATCTCTACCAAAGAAGTTTGACTAACTCTGTTCCCATTTTCCTTGTGCGATCAAGCAAGAAAATGGGTGTATTCTCTCGAACTGGGAGAGATAACCTCGTGGGAGCAAGTCGTCGAGAAGTTTATGAAAAAATACTTCCCACCTACCGAGAATGCCAGGAGAAGGAAATTAATAACAAATTTTGAACAAAAATATTGATGAATCGCTTAGCGATGCTTGGGTGAGGTTTAAGCGGTTGGTAAGAGATTGTCCACATAATGGCTTACTAGACTTCTTGCAGATGGAGATCTTTTATCAAGGACTAAATCCCTCTTTGCAGACCGCTGCCAATGTGGCAGCAGCTGGTGGTCTGCTTGAGAAAACATATGAGGAGGCAAAGAGAATACTTGATCGCATTTCCAAAAATTACGAGGATTGGCGGGAAAGCGATCAGAGATTAAGAATTAAAGACAGTGACGACATAAACGATGGGGCCATGCATCTCTTCAAAATCAAATGACTGCGACGATGAGTTTGATACAAGGCATCGCAATTAACAGCACGAGAGCGAAGAAAGGGCAGGTCAACACCATTGCTCAAATGACTGCAAGATGTGTCATCTGTGGAGATGCTCACTCGATGGAAGAATGCCCAGCAAACCTGCAGTCAGTATGCTTCATAAAGACTAATCACTATTCCGATACATATACCCCCGGGTGGAGAAACCACCCAAATTTTGCGTGGAAAAATAAAAAACAGAGCTTCCAACCAGTGGCGCAAAAAGGAGGGCCATCCGGATTGTTCCCGCAAAACAATGGTCCAACGCATGATCAAGCTAGTAGCTAACAAACACCGCAATCTTCGTCTTTAGAGAGCTTGTTGAAGTAGTACATCGAGAAAAACGAATCAGTGCTTCAGACTCAAGCAACGCCCATTCAAAATCTCGAAATTCAGTTGGGACAAATTACGGGCGAGCTGAAAAATAGACCGCAAGGAGCGCTGCCAAGCTCAACATAGCTTCCTCGCAATGCTGGGGGTATCAAGAAGGAACAATGGGCGACAAAATGACTGTGGAAGTAAGGGAGGAACCCATCACAACCAGCTTGAATGCGGTGACAACCGAGGACCTGTTGACCTATAGTTCGAAAGAGGTCGAGAAAATGAACCTTGAAGTTGCGTCCTTTCTCAAACCTCCAGAACATGAGACAGAAGAAGTCTAGCTACCACCAGCTTCGCAAAGATTGAAAGAAAAACAAAATGATGAAGAAAATATCGAAATAGTGGTAGCAACGCAAAATGCTACAATCTCAATTGATAAATTCATCTTGCCGGTAGACTTCCTCATTTTAGATTATAAAGCGGATGAAGATGCGCCTGTCATATTGGGATGACCATTCTTTTCGACCGGTCACACTCAAATTGATGTGCGCAATGGGAGATTGTAATGAACATTCATGGGGAAAAGCTCCGGATTAAGGCAGTCAAGATCCCAGAGGGTAAAGAAAAGAGGGAAAAGCCACCGTGGATGTGAAAAGTCTAGCTTGGAATAAACATTCCCTGAGTTACTACATAACTCAACCTCATCAGGGATGCAATCCTTTTGAATATCCCTTTTCTTGCATCAATACTTCATGAACTTTTATCATCTTGTTATTATTTATTATCACAAATCTACTTTTTTATTCTAAAAAAAAAAAGTTTGTTTTGTTTAATCTTATTTGACCCCCTCTCTGTTTTTCTTGCAACGATCGAGGCGCAGGATTGCAGAGGCGTTACACGAAGAAGCAACTTATTTTATTCCGTCATCGCAACCCAAAGAAGATAGATCGCTGTAAAGAGGGATGCATTAATACACAATGTGGGCGACAATGCAAATTTGGGGGTTGTATTCTTCCTTCACTTTTTTTCAAATTTTGCACTATCGCATCGCATTTTAGTTTTAAAAATTTTATCACCGCATCCTATTTGATTACCGCAATCATTTGACATGGATAAATTTATTAAGTTACCGCATGCTGTCTCTTTCCAATTATGATTTCAATGATGAAAAACATATTTCTATTCCTTTCGTATATACTAGAGTCAACTTAATTTTAAGATAGTTAGCTCATGAAATATTTCTAGAAGTTAGGGGTCTGCTAGCTTTCTTTCAAACTTTCTTTACGAAGCTTTCTAAGAACATCACATGACTTCTTTCAATCTTTTGGCAATGAGGACATTGCCACATTTTAAATTTGAGGGTGATGTATTTATTTACGACGTTGCTATTTTTTTTAAAAAAAAAGAGGAAAATTTTGAGAATAACAACTCCACTGTCAATGAAATGGGAAACCCATGTTGATAAGAGTGAAGTTGTGAAGGGTACTTACCCGTAGTTGGATGTCCGCATGACACACGTGGGGGCAAGCTAAAACGAAAGTAAGTCACCAGGATCAACGCATAAATAAAATGACTGCAACTTCACTGTCAAGTAGGTATGAGTTTAGTCTGAGAAAGAATGCATTGCTCGTAGTTGGATGTTTGCATGACACACGTGGGTGTAAACCAAAACGAAGGCAAGGCACTTGGATCAGTGCAAGGTTAGAAAAAATAATAATGCCAACAAATATGCAAGGATAAAAAATCATTTGACACCCTGGTGGAAAAGTTTTCTTTTTGAAATAAATCATGCAATGTCCCGGAATTGAGTAAAGTTCTTTTGAAGGTTAAGCTTGTGATCCCTAGGTCTTAGAAATATTTTGAAGGTGAGGGCAGCTCATCATCGCTGGCCCAATAAGCCTCCCATTTCAGGGGTAAGATTGGGTGGATAACTGGGAACATAGGGTGCAAGACGGAATTCACTCCTACCCGTTATAGGGATAGTAGATAGGTTATTCCCTTTAGTACTGAATCCAGGTCTTGAACAAGGGGCCCCACCCTCTCCTTGGCCCGAGAGGGATTCGGTTTATAGGTTGGACCTTAAACCAATTGTTCATTAGAGGATCAGTGGAACTTAAGGAACAAGATGTAGTCTTGGGGGTAAAACGGTTTTTATGACCCAGCTGAGATTACGAACAACCTGTGAAGGATTAGCTTATTAATCATGGTTATATTAAATGGACACAAATATATCTATAGTGAGGAGAGTGCAACTACGGGACTATAGTGTAATAACCCGTTAGTTAACGAATGTTGATTAGCTCTGTCTAAAGAGTTTAGCTAGCTAAGCTCGGATCGTTGGAGCCCATGATCTATAGGTCCATTAGGTTCCCCTATTAGCTCATATGGAATAAATTTAGAACAGTATGATAGAATAATTCGAATTGTTCGAATTAGGTGAAGAGAGAGAAACCGACAAGCCTAAGTGAAATAGTGGTCGGGTTTTTTAGTTTAGAGATACATCTTTAATATTTAAATGTGATTTAAATATAAAAAATATGAATACCTTCATATTCAGAAGCTCATAAATAATGGAAATGGTCAAACTTTGACCGACCTTATATTCAAATGTGATTTGCATTTATAGAAAATGAATGCGGATTCATGCTCAGGAGGTTAAAATTAGTCAACATGGAAAAAATCATAAAAAGTCAAAATGTTGACTTTTTGGTCAAAGTTTGACTTTGACCAAATGACTACTTTGCCCTTTGACTATAGTTAGCGGGAAAATCCAAACTTTTGTTGGATAATTCAACTAACAAAATAGTGGGCTAGGTGTTGGCTTATAGTGGAGACATTAAGCCCACTAAGATAGTGGATTATAGGTGTTGGGTTTTTATGGATTTGTTTTATGCAACTGTTGCATGGTTTTTTTCTATAAAATGGGCTCTCATTTTGAATGAAAAGAGTTTTACCCATTTTTGCCAAATTTTTTTTTCAAATTTGGGCTGAAAAAAAACTATTTTCTTTGAGGAAAATTCATAACCCAACCCAAAGATCTATCATATTTTCCATCTCTTTTATCTCTCTCGTTTTCTTCATCCACTGGGTCCCACAATCCGGTTCTGAGTCCAGAGGATAGTAGGTCAACTCTAGTGGTGGGTCAGAAGAGTTCGGGTCGAGATTCAGCGAGGAGAATCGGTTTTCGGGAGCTTCAAAAGTAAGTTAATTACTGTTTTTTTTCCTTCAAATTGCATGTTTTACCTTTAAGTTAAAAGCAATTAGAGTGTAATTAGATTCTAATTCCGCTGTGTATGTCTCGTGTTCCATCAAAATAAAATGCGATGATGAAATAAAAAGCGATGATAAAATAAATTGCGGTGATAAAATACGATGCGGTAATAAATAAATAAATAAACAGATAAACAACAAATAAATGGGCTGTCTGTGAAGATGTGCAAAAGTATTTGATGGAATACGGTGACAAGTCTTGTGAAATGCGCCAGAAAGAGAATGGGTTGGGGGAAAGGACATCATAAGTTCGTCAATCCTGTTAACATCTTCACTTATGCTCTCACAGGTGAAGATGCCATTGAGCATGCATTAGCTAAACTTAGCTGATTTCTTCAACAAAGATTAACTTACTCACTTAATCCTTCCCTCTTACCCTGGGGATTAGTTACACATAGTGAGAGAAATGGAAGATGAATGTATGGTGGAGAATAGAGAAATGATGATGAATATGATAATGATATTTAAAGATAACGATAAAACGTTTGTTAAAGATGGATGAATTAAAGATAAGAAATGAACACAGTTGATGAATAGAAAGTGAGAACAAATAAGGAAAGCGTGCTAATGTCTTGACACGGATCCCGATCGGAGACGATTTGCTTGTCGGTGTGTTGGAGGAATGTGGTGGAGAACTTCCTTCTCAGGCTTGTTTTCCCGGTAGAAGTGATCTTTGCACATAGCTTCTCATCGGGAATAGGAATGAATTTCTTGCTCCCGAGACTTCCCTTTCGGTCTTATCTCGTCTTTCTCCCCGGATTTTCCCTCAGTTGTCTCTTCAGACCAGCCTCCTCTCTTTGAAATTAATGTACCTATTTATAGACCTTGGAACCTCCTTCGTCAATGGTCCTGCTCATAAAAGCTGCTTTTTCTTGCCATGGCTTGGTGGAAACGTCCGCTCTGCTCCAAGTTCATTTTGTCAGATTGTACAACAGAAAAGTTGTACAATTTCAAAAATCCCCGTGAATGCGTTGATCTTTTCATCTACGATCGATCGCCGCATGTGGTGCAAATGTGTTGATCTTTTATCCAGGATCGATTGTCGCATGCAGTGTTAATGCGTTGATTTGTCCATCCATGATCAATCGTCGCATGCACTGCAATTGCATTGCTTTTTTTCATTCTCGATTGACCGTCTCATGCAGTGCGTATGCGTTGCTCTTTTTTTCTCATTCGAGCGATCGTCGCATCCGGTAACCTGTTTTCTGCAAAACAAAGACTTGGACATCCCTTTTTGCCATCGCAATGGAGTTAGCGGGTGTGTTTCCGACACTTTACAATTTTTGCGTTTCTAAGCCAACTTCTATACGTTCGACACAACTTTTCCTTCTTTTTGTCGCATAATCTAAATAAGATGGTATAAATAACTTGTATTTCTACAAGTTATCAGCCATTAATCCCTCTAATGAACATAAGTCATAGTCCTACCATGATTGAGTTCTCTCTTCCAAAGAGAAGCTATGGCCACTATGTTCAAGACCCAGAATCAACCCTTAAGGGAGCAATCTATCTACTTACCCCTGCTTCGGATATGAGTAAATGCCAAATAAAATCTCTTATTTTATTTATAACAATGTGTACAGATTACAAATTACGAGACTCTGAGAGAAGTAGAACAACAATTCCAACAATCTCCCACTTCTTCTAATGCCTCGGGAGACTAATGTACAATACAAGATAAATACAAGTACAATATACAATAAACCAGGGCATACTCTATACCTCAATATCATCTTCCACTTGCCCTAGACAAGATGCCGCATGTCCTGTAGACCAAGACTCTCCAGGTGACCTTCAAAAACTTTAGTAGTGAGAGCCTTTGTAAATGGATCAGCAACGTTATGCTCTGATGTGATTTTCGTTACTATCACACCATCGTGATGCACAATCTTCGTGGGCTTCCATAGTGGAGTCTGCGAGGGATCCTTGATTGATGCTCCGCCACACTACAACCCCTTCATTTAGAGTGAACACTGACCCCGATGTCGATTTGTGAGAATCTCTATCAGTTTGAAAGTCAGAGTCTGTGTATCATGTAAGGATCAGATCCTTATCTCCATACACGAGAATGTAGTCCCTCGTTCTCCGAAGATATTTGAGAATCGTCTTGATTGCCGTCCAGTGATCAAATCCTTGATTGGACTGATATCGACTAACAATCCCTACTACATAACAAATGTTGGGTCTAGTACACAACATCGCATATATTAAGCTTCCAATAGCTGAAGCATAGGAAATCTTTCTCATCTCCTCAACCTCTTCAGGTGTCTTAGGAAACTGATTCTTAGACAAAACGATTCCATGCCTGAAGGGTAATAAACCCCTTTCAGAATCCTACATCCTGTACTTGATCAACATTTGATCATTGTACGATGCCTGAGACAAGGCTAGCCTCTTGTTCGTACGATCCCGAATGATCTGGATCCCTAGAACATACTGTGCCTCATCCCAATCTTCATTTGGAATTGGGTAGCTAGCCACTTTTTAATGTCAGTAAAAAACCCTACATCATTCCTAATGAGTAGAATATTGTCCACATATAATACAAGGAAAGCTACTAGCTGTTGATGATCTTCTTGTAAACACAAGGCTCATCAACGTTCTGATCAAAGCTAAACGATTTGACCGCATTGTCAAATTTAATGTTCCACAATCTAGATGCTTGTTTCAGCCCATAGATGGACCTATTAAACTTGCAAACTCTTTGCTCTTGATCTGGAACTACAAACCCCTCTGGTTGAGTCATGTAGATGGTCTTCTCAAGATTACCATTAAGAAAGACAGTCTTGACAACCATTTTCCATATCTCGTAATCATAAAATGTAGCTATGGATAGGAATATCCTTATAAAATTGACCATGACAACAAGTGAGAAAGTTTCTTCATTAGAAATGACGTTCTGGGCTTTAGTCAAACTCATGTAGCAATCCAATGGTTCATAACCCTCCCACTATGTCGAGGCAGTCTCAACTCTTGAGCTGGTTGAGTAGATGTACCGACCTCAACAACTCTTGTTGATTTATCAGTCTGTTAAAAAATTCTTGTTGAACCCTCAGTAGTCTCAGTCTCACTAGAACTCTCACGTAAAACAAGCTTACTTCGTGGTTTATGATCCCGAATGTGGTCTTCTTAAAAGAAAATAGAATTTATAGAAACAAACACTTTGTTCTCACTCGGATCATAAAAGTATCCACCCTGCATTTCCCTGAGGTAGCCTACAAAGAGGAAAACTTTCGAACGCAGTTCCAACTTCTTTGAGTTAGTCACAAGCTCATGGGTCGGACACCCCTAAATCCTGAAGTGGCGTAAACTACCTTTCGGCCTTTCCACAACTCAAAAGGTGTTCAAAAACCCTTTTCGAGGTAACGTTATTCAGAATGTAGCATGCAGTCTCCATTGCAAAACCCCAAAACGAGTCTGGAAGATGAGTAATTAACTCATCATAGACCGAACCATGTCCAATAAAGTTCTGTTTCTCCTTTCTGATACACCATTCTGCTGAGATGTACCTGAGGTCAAGAATTGGAACGTAATTCCATGTTCTATCATATAGATGGAATTGAAGGTCTATATACTCTCCATCATAATCAGATCGTAGTGTTTTTATCTTCCTACCGAACAAGTTACCAACCGACATTAAAGCCCGAATTTCTTCTAGTGATTGGCTATAATTAAATAAACTCGATTTATATACCTATGGAAATTAAGAACATTAGGAGCAAGACAACAAACTTTGTCGAGGACTTCTCCATATCCAATCTCTAGTGGGTGAGTATTATATGATTTGGAAGCCTTTGTATTTGTTTGTGTGTATTGACATGAAAACTATACCAGGATTTATAGTAAAATAGTTTAGCTTAAAATGGTAGAAAATATATGGGATAGTTGCAATAATAACAAAGGAAATTACTAAAATTGAGTCTTACCAACCATTTTTAAGTTTTGTAAATTAATATCGCAAAACCAAAAAGAGTTGGGCTTAACCCAAAATATAAATAAAAAAAAGTCCAAAAAGCACTAAAAATATGGGAACACACAAAATGAGGATATCTCTCTTGTAATACTATTTTCATTTTTATTCTTTTGATATACCATTAAAAAAAAATTTAAATTAGAAAATATCACCTAAATCAAAGAACAATGCGGCAACTTGAAAAAAAATAAAAACTTTTAGATTAAAACAAGAGGTGTTTTCAAAATTAGAAAACTAGGTAAACTATTTACAAATATAGTAAAATATTACTACATATCACATATAGACCACGATAGAAATTTATGAGTGTCTGATCGATGTCTATCGTGATATATCATTCAGTGATAGATGTCTATCATAGTCTATCGCTATCTACCACTAATAGACAATGATATTTTGTTATACTTGAAAATTTTTCAGTAATTTACCATTTAAAACCAATTACCCTTGAAACAAATCACAAAAATCTCCCAAATCGGAAAAAACAAATCAAAATGGTCAAAATAAAAAAATGAAACAAACAAGATTTGAAGAGTAGGACTAAATGGGTAAAATCTAGATATTAAAAAAGAAAAGCATATTTTTTTATATGTTCGAAAACCTAAAATATTGTTACTAAAATTATAAATATACTAATTAATTTTGCTACGCCATACAATTTTCCAAAATATATGATGCATTAAAAGATGAATTTCATTATTGATCGAATATAATAGTAAATTTAATGTATATGCATTATGGAGAAATGCTATATACGTATACATATGTTATGAAAGTTTTTCCAAAAATTTTATCTTCTTTATTGATATTTTAGTGTTTAAAGAATATAAAAACGTAACCATTGAAGTTGAATATTTGTTTTAGGTAGGTTCCTAATTTGAAATTTTATATAATTTTCTTTTTCATATGATGTATACATGATTTTCTATATATTACCTTTTAGATTCCACAATTCTCTTTGATGATCAAATCAAGTTTCCATCTTGACAATATTTAGTTTATCAAATGAAATATGTTAGTAACTAAGATGTCCTTGGTTTGAATCCCCCATTCTTTATTGTACTAAAAAAACTTAGGTCAATTACCATTCTAGTTCTACTTTAAAGTTTGTTCCATTTTCGTCCATGTACTTTCAAATGTCCAATTTGAATCTTTAGATTTTCTAAACTGTAGCAACAAACAATAGTCTCATGACAAGGAAGAGTAAGAAGAAGATGTAGGGAGAGAAGAGGGGAAGGAGAAAGGAAAAAAGACTTGTGATATTAAAAAATAAAATATAATATTAGTAAAGTTTTCCAACTCATCTAAAGTAGTCACCTCAACATGCCGCGTCATTTTTACATTCGTCAAACTAACGGTCAAATTAAGTCAATGACCAGTTAGTACTATTTTGAAAACCTAAAGGGACTAAACTGTCTCTTTAGAAACTTTACAAATAATGGTTGGAACTTGTGAAAAACATGGTGAAAGAAAATGGCCATTTTAACTTTAAAAGCTTTAGGAACGGTAAAAAAAAAAAAAAAAAGAAGAAGAAGGTTGTTTCATTGATTAAGTAAACTATAAATCAAATGCATACAAAATTGAAAATTGCAAAATATATGAATTTCAACAAAGATATTAATTAGTTAATTTGTGTACCAATTAAACATATTTTTCTATGAAGTTTAGTTTTATTGAAACAGATAAATTTATGAAAATTTTACATCATTTTTTTTCTTGCAAATCAAAGTTTGGAATAAGTTATTAATAGCTAATGAATTAATCAAGCTCCAATTTGTGCAAAATTTGATCATAATATTTTTATTTTTCATTTTTTTTAGTGATAGAACAATATTTTGATCAATCAATTGGTTATATCTTACCACAAAGTAAACGTTAATTTCTATGCGGCCCCTCTCTATACAACATCTTCCATCGGAAATCAAACTAAAGACATTTAAAAAATCTGATAATGTTTAAAACTAATAATAATACACCACCATTGGAAGATAATAGTGGTAATGAATTGAAGTGGTATAATTTTTGTAAAAACATAAGCTTGGAAATAAAGTGCTCTAATAATGAAATAAAGTCATGTATTATTTATGTGTATTGTAGAAAAATACATTTCTTCTAATTTATGAGCACATGGATGTATGTATGTGGATCCAAACAGGGGCGAGGAATGGGGAATGAGTTAACCTTCCATAAAGTCTTTAAGAAGTCTGTTCACACGAGGTTTCCAGAGAATCGTGTTTCGTGGAGTTGAACTTGAGTTGATGTTGATGTTGAAGTTGATTTGATGTGATGTGGTTTGATTCTAGTACTTGATCCTTTGATTCTCTCTCGATTGGATGAATGTGCTTGACTTGAAGTATTTTAATTGTTAATTGTCATACAAGTAGATAACTATTGCGAAAAGAGAAATTTTTTTGGCTATAATTAATTAAAATTGATTTATATACCTATAGCAATTAAGAACATTAGGAGCAAGACAACAAACTTTATCGAAGACTTCTCCATATCCAGTCTCTAGTGGGTGAGTATTATATGATTTGGAAACTTTTGTATTTATTTGTGTGTATTTGCATGAAAAATATACTAGAATTATAGTAAAATAATTTAGCTTAAAATGGTAGAAAATATTGGGATAGTTGCAACAAGAAGAAAGGAAATTACTAAAATTGAGTCTTACCTATCATTTTTAAGTTTTTCAAATTAACGTCGGAAAACCAGAAGGAGTTGGGCTTAACCAAAAATATACATTAGAAAAAGTCCAAAAAGCACTAAAAAATATGGGGACACACAAAATGAGGATATCTCTTGTCACGCCCTCTCCCGAATCTTATCCCTACCCAAGATCCGGGGGAGGAAGTGAAGACAACCAATACTATTCTTTTGTACAACTAGATCGCTATAACTTATAATGTACGTAATTTCTTAGGCCTGCCATTTTATATGTTTCGCTTAAACCCTATTGACTTTCAATTATTATGATCCAAGTCTCGTCTGAATAGCTAGAGTTTATTTAGACCTCTAGTTGCTTCCCTAACCGTTTCGCATCCGCAACTTGGGGAGGAAAAAAAACAGAGAAATCATGAACTAAAATCCCAGTGAGTGGCATGTTCGAACATCAAGTTTAATTATAGAAACATTTAATTTAAACACACAGTGCCAAAAAAACGATGCTAAACATATAATAAATGTAATCTCCCTGGCCTGTCAGCTAGATGTTCTGGCAAGATAATACGATCCCAGTCCTTCGATATTCTTTGCAAACAACCCAAATTGTTGAATATGGAAACAATGTTAGTACCCCAGTGTCCCGCCGAATGTGCACATGTCACACCCCGCCCCTGACTACTCTCTGAGCCTAGGAAAGGACATGACTGCAGCAGATATCAACCCTTTTGTTGACACTTACTGCCTAATAACTCTTACGGAAATAACTCTGATACCAATGAACAAATTCAACAACCAACTGATTAAGTCAAGGAGGCAAACAACAACGGATTAAGTAGGCCTATTTTATTACAACAATGTAAAGTTCATTGATAACTTGTAGAAATAGAAGTTATTTATACTGTTTTATTTAGATATTGTGGCAAAAAGAAAGGAAAGTTGCATCGATCGTATACAAATTGGCTAAGAAATGCGAAAATTATGAAATGTCGTTAATATACCCACTAACACCATTGCGATGGTAGAATAGAATGTTTCAGTTTCTGTTTTGTAGGAAATCAGTCACCGCATGCGTTCATGACTCAAAGATAAAATAAAAAACGCATCTACGTCGCATTGCGACAATCAATCAAGAACGAAGAGACGATCAAGGCAATGACGGCACATGTGACAATCGATCAAGAGCTCTAGTGATCAACGCAATTTCAACCGCATGTGGTAATAAAAAACAACACTGTATGCGGCGATAGATCAAAGATATAAAGAGCAACGCATTTGCAGAGGATTTTGATAAGTGTACAACTTTCAGTTGTGCATTTCTGACGGGTTGATTGCATAAAAGAAGGAATTTCTCATTCCGCCATTTCAGAAACTACCATAACTATATAATGGGGACCACAAATGGAAAGAGTCAAGCCTCACCTATAAATAGCTTTTGCAAATTCACTGAAAATTATATATGTATACATAGAGACGTGCATATATTGATTCTGAGTGAGAGGCTGGTTTGAAGGAACTGTCCAGAGTAGATCCGGGAGAACCACGAGACAAGGCCGAGAGGTGAATCTCCAAGCAGAGAATCCTTCCAATTCTTGTAGCTGAAGCTCTGTGTGAAGGTCAATTCTACTGGGAAAACAAGCCTAAGAGGGAAGCTTTCCTCTCCACCACTTCCACACGCCGGCAAGCACAATCTCCGTTCAGGATTTGTGTCAAGACGATGACACTCTTTCTGTATTTGTTTCTAATCTCTATTGCATCATCTGTATTCATCTTCTCTAATCTTTCATTCACAACATGTATCAAATGCCTAATTTTAGTATTAACTATTGAATAAATCATTCCATTTGCAAGAAAAAAATTGATGTAAAATTTTAATAAAATTATCTATTTCAATAAAACTAAACTTCGTGGAAAAATAATTTTAATTGGTACACAAATTAACTAATTAATACCTTTTTTGAAATTCTATACCTTTTTTGTAAGAGAAAAAACTCTAATGTCATCTTTTTGTTTAAAAGTTTTTCAATTTTGTATGCATTTGATTTATAGTTTACTAATCCTGAAACAAACCTTTTTTTTTTTTTTTTCTTCTTAAATCTTTTCAAGTTAAAATGGCTAGATTTTCACCATGTTTTTCGCAAGTTCCAACCATTTATTTTAAAGTTTCTAAAGAGACAATTGGGTCCCTCTAGATTTTCAAAATAATTCTAAGTGGTTATTGACTTAATGTAAAAACAACGTGGCATGTTGAGGTGACTACTTTATATGGTTCGAAAACTTACTAATATTATATTTTATTTTTTAATATCACAAGTCTTTTTTCCTATTCTCCTTCCCCTCTTCTCTCCTACATCTCCTTCTTATCTTCGTGTCATTAGACCATTATTTGTTGCTAAAGTTTTAGAAATCTAAAGATTCAAATTGGACATTTCAAAGTACATGGAAGGAAATGGAACAAACTTTAATGTAGAATCGTGGAATTTTTAATCTAAATTTTATTAGTACAATAAAAGATGGAGGATTCGAACCAAAGACATCTTAGTTACTAACATATTTCATTTATGATAAGCTCAATATTGCCAAGTGGAAATTTGATTTGATCGCCAAAGAGAATCGTGGATCTAAAAGGCACATATAGAAAACCATATATACATAATATGAAAATGAAAAATATATAAATTTCAAATTAGGAACTACCTACAAAATTTTTAACTTCAATCGTTACGTTTTTATTTTCTATAACACTAAATATCATAAAGAAGATAAAATTTTAGGAAAAACTTTCATAACATATGATATACGTATATTGCATTTATCCGTAATGATATACATTAAATTTACTATTATATTCGATCAATAACGAATTCATCCTTTAATGTATGATATATTTTTAAAAATTGTATGGGGTAGCAAAATTAATTAGATATATTTATAATTTTAGTAAAAGTTTTTTAGGTTTTCAACATATAAAAAAACATGATTTTCTTTTTTTAAATCTAGATTTTTCCCTTTAGTCCTGCTCTTCAAATTTTGTTTGTTTCATTTTTTTTTTTGATTTTTTTTTTTTTTCGTATTTGGGAGATTTTTCTTGATTTGTTACAAGGGTAATTGGTTTTAAATGATAAATTGCTGTAAAAATTTTCAAGTATAAAAAAATATCATTGTTATTAGTGGTAGATAGCGATAGCCTTTGATAGACATTTAATAGTGGACTATATTTCGCGATAGACATTTATCAGACATCATAAATTTCTATCGGGTCTAAATAATATGTAGTGATATTTTACTATATTATAAACTGTTTAGCCAGTTTTCTAATTTTGAAAACACCTTGTTTTAATCTTTTTTTTTTTTTTTTCAAGTTGGCACGATTTTTGTTCTAGGTTATATTTTCTAGTTTTAAATTTGATTTTAATGGTATATAAAAAGATATAATGAAAATAGTATTACAAGAGAGATATCCTCTTTATTAGTGTCCCATATTTTTTAGTGCTTTTTGGACTTTTTAATATATTTTTGTTGTGCGACGTTAATTTGCAAACATAAAATGGTATCTATGACTAATTCTTGTAATTTCCTTTGTTATTGTTGCAACTATCCCATATATTTTCTACCATATTAAGCTAAACTATTTTACTATAAATCCTGCTATATTTTTCATGCAAATAAACACAAACAAATACAAAAGCTTCCCCATTACCCGCCCCTGTTTGGATCCACATACATACATCCATGTGCTCATAAATTAGAAGAAATGTATTTTTTTGTAATACACATAAATCATACATGACTTTATTTCACTATTAGAGCACTTTATTTCAAACTTATGTTGTTTACAAAAATTATAGCACTTCAATTCATTACCACTATTATCTTCCATAGTTTTTAACATTATCAGATCTTTCAAATGTGTTCGTTTTTTATTTCCAAAGAGAGGCCACATAGAAATTAACGTTGACTATGTGATAAGATATAGCCAATTGATTGATTAAAATATTTGTTCTATCACTAAAAAAAATAAAAAATAAAATATTATGATCAAATTTTGCACAAGTCGGAGCTTGATTAATTCATTAACTATTGAATAACTTATTCCAAACTCATATTTGCAAGAAAAAAATTGATGTAAAATTTTCAAAAATTTATCTATTTCAATAAAACTAAATTTCGTGAAAAATTAAGTTTAACTAGTGCACAAATTAACTAATTAATACCTTTGGTTACATTCATATATTTTGCAAGAGAAAAAACTCTAATGTCATTTTTGTTTAAAAGTTTTCAATTTTATATGCATTTGATTTATAGTTTACTTAATCCATGAAACAAACTTTTTTTTTTCTTTTTACCGTTCCTAAAGCTTTTAAAGTTAAATCGGCCATTCTTTTTTCCACCATGTTTTTCGCAAGTTCCAACAATTATTTGTAAAGTTTCTAAAGAGACAGTTCAGTCCCTCTAGGTTTTCAAAATAGTTCTAAGTGGCCATTGACTTAATTTGACCGTTAGTTTGACGAATGTAAAAATGATGTGGGTTTGACGAATGTAATAATGACGTGGTTTGTTGAGGTGACTACTTTTAGATGAGTTGGAAAACTTTACTAATATTATATTTTATTTTTTTAATAGCACAAGTCTTGTTTCCTTTCTCCTTCCCCCCTTCTCTCCCTACATCTTTTTCATACTCTTCCGTGTCATGAGACCATTGTTTATTGCTAAAGTTTAAAAAATCTAAAGATTCAAATTGGACATTTGAAAGTATATGGATGGAAATGGGACAAACTTTAAAGTAGAACTAGAATGGTAATTAACCTAATTTTTTTTTAGTACAATAAAGGATGTAGGATTCGAACCAAGGACATCTTACTTACTGACATATTTCATTTGATAAACTAAATATTGCCAAAATGGAAACTTGATTTGATCATCAAAGAGAATCGTGGAATCTAAAAGGTAATATATAGAAAATCATGTATACATTGTATGAAAAAGAAAGAAATATAAAATTTCAAATTAGGAACCTACCTAAACAAAATATTCAACTTCAATGGTTACCTTGTT
The DNA here is from genome assembly GCF_009727055.1 of Benincasa hispida. Taxonomy (NCBI): domain Eukaryota; kingdom Viridiplantae; phylum Streptophyta; class Magnoliopsida; order Cucurbitales; family Cucurbitaceae; genus Benincasa; species Benincasa hispida. The sequence continues at coordinate 234,807 of NW_024065018.1, forward strand.
ATTTTCTATAATTACTAAAATATCAATAAAGAAGATAAAATTTTAGGAAAAACTTTCGTAACATATGTTTAGGTTTTTGAACATATAAAAAATAATGCTTTTCTTTTTTAATATCTAGATTTTACCCTTTTAGTCCTGCTCTACAAATTTTGTTTGTTTCATTTTTTTTATTTTTTATTTTGACCATTTTGATCTTTTTTTCGATTTAGGAGATTTTTTTTTTTATTTGTTTCAAGGTAATTGGTTTTAAATTGTAAATCGCTGAAATTTTTTTAAAGTATAACAAAATATCATTGTATTTTAGTTGTAGATAGCGATAGGCTGTGATAGACAGCTATCACTAGACGATATATCGCGATAGATATCTATCAGACACTCATAAATTTCTATTGTGGTTTATATGTAATAGATAATGATAGTTTACTATATTTGTAAATAGTTTACCCACTTTTCTAATTTTGAAAACACCCCTTGTTTTAATCTGAAGGTTTTATTTTATTTTTTTTTTCAAGTTGGCGCGATTTTCTTTGATTAAGGTTATATTGTCTAGTTTTAAATTTGATTTTAATGTTATATCAAAAGGAAAAAAAATGAAAATAGTAATATAAGAGAGATATCCTCATTTTGTGTGTCCCCATATTTTTTAGTGCTTTTTGGACTCTTTTTTTCTTTATATTTTGGCTTAAGCCCAACTCCTTCTAGTTTTGCAACGTTGTCACACCCCCTCTCAGATTACTCTTTTATTCAGGAAAAGGACATGATCGTCGTATTTACTAGCCCCAACTACCCACAACTACCACCAAGTCTTTTAATCTAATACCAACTTGTTACAAACACTAATAATCTACACATACAGCAAAACTCCCAGAAGGATTCTACAAAACTTTATAAACATACGCATACAGCCATAACATTACTTTTACAGGAAACAAAAAGGAAACTTCCCAGAAGGCCCAATCATTCCTAAAGAAGCCCTAGTCCCTTTTACAAAACATGTGTACATAAACAGATTATCAACCTAAATCTTCTTAATAAGCTGAGACTTTTGGTGGCAAGCAGCAGCAGGATCAATCTTGAGGAAACTGACCGCTACCTGAGAAAAGAGAATGCAAAAATTTGGGGAGCTAACAGCCCAGTGATTGACTATAGAGTCATAACGCAACAAGCATAGCAATACTATGAACATGTAAACACACAAACGGGTAAACTCAACAATTGTCCCTAAATATAGCTTAAGCCATTCTCAAAACGTCATTAAACGTTATTATTCCCTAATTGAGAACAGGCCTAAACGCTCCAGCTCTCAATGTTTACAACCAGCCAAGAGACCCATACCTCGGTCTGTCATTCATAACTGACTACGTGCATGTGGCCACTCTAAATACTATCATATTTTAGATACTTTCACTCAGATACCTTCTCGAATTTGTCCTTCAGTATCGAGCTTCTATGATACCTTCTCATATGTCCTTCGGTATCAAATTGGCCAGATACCTTCTCAAAAGTCCTTCGTATCAAATTGGCCATGTACCTTCTCAAGTGTCCTTCGGTACCTAATTGGTTGGATACCTTCTCAAAAGTCCTTCGATATCAAATGTGTATTTTGTAACACACACTAAGCTCCATAGCCTAGTATAACACAAGAGTTATTCCATTGCCACTCATTTACACAAGAATTCATTCTCCCGTAACCTTCCTTTAGAAAGTATATATCAAAATCAGAACATAGCTTTTGTAAAGGTTACACAACATACCTTGGCCTGTGCTACACACATACAAACCAGGAGACATGCATTAAGTTATTCTTCCACAATTTGTTGTTTGAGGAAGTGTAAATACATCATTAATGTCACTGTGCTTTACTTGATCAGATATGCGTGAATATTAAAAACTTAGAGTTTACTTAGTCACTCACAGTTTGTCAGGCTCCTACTGGTTTATACGCTTCCCCTAGCTCCTGTCTCTTATACACATCTAGATGTGTATAAGAGACAGCCCTTTGGAGCGACACCAGCGTTACCCTCTAGAGTGACACCAGCGATACCCTCTAGAGCAATACCAGCACACCAGCGATACCCTCTAGAACGAAACCAGCGATACCCTCTAGAGCGATACCAAGCTTTTCTTGTGAAATTCTTAGCGATACTCACCTCAATTCCTAGCTAGATTTCCCCTGAGAGTGATACCCTCCTTACAAAGTCTCCCTGTAATTCTCCACGTTGAACTGCTTGCTTGTTCTTCACAAGTAGCTGTCTGCTTAAGCCTAATTCCCTGGTACAATTTCAAAAATTCATAACTCAAAATCTAGAGCTCTTTTCAAAAAAATTCCTTCTACAAACTTGTTTATATTTGAGTTAGCTTTCTTATCTTAAAATTTCAGCCTAAACTTCCTTGTAATTTGGCTTGGAACTTCCAAGCTTCACCACAGGTTCGGATTAATTCATGGTTCTGCCTCTTTTGCAAATTCTCCTCCTTTGTTCTTCTCCGCTTGCAATCGTTCTCCAACAGGACCACCTCCAATCTCCCAGCTTTCAAATGGCACCGAATTTACTAGATTTTCTCTTGTCAATTGTCGAAACCATGCCTTTAAGTTTCTCTTCCCTTTTAATCTCTCTGTCGCTTTCTGAATTCAAGGAATAAATTGCCACGTCATCCTCTCTTAGTGTCTCTAGCTAGATAATGATTGAGTTCTTTCATTTAAGATATTTCCTTCCCTTTCTTCAAAATCCCTATAAACAACATATTTATCTACTTTAAAAAAAATATGTAATATAGCACCCATTTTGGCCAAAACATGCTTATCTAAGGAACCTAAGTTCGGGGTTTACAATCATCTCCCTCTTAAAAGAAATTTCATCCTCGAAATTTACCTAATTTGTCATCTGAAAAGTTGAGGGTATTTCTTCCTCATTTGTTCTTCAAGTTCCCAGGTTGCTTCCTCAATCCCATGATTATGCCATAACACCTTCACCAAAGGAATCGTCTTATTTCTGAGTACCTGATCCTTCCTGTCCAAAATCTCGATGGCCTCTTCCTGGTAAGATAAATCTTCTTTAAGCTGTAATGGTTGTGTTACTAGTATGTGCATAAGATCAAGCACGTATTTCCTTAGCATCGACACATGAAATACGTCGTGAATACGAGCTAGCTCCATCGGCAACTGCAATCTATAGGCTGCTGGACCAACTCGTTCCACAATTTCATATGGCCTGATGTATCGTGGGTTTAACTTCCCTTTTCTCCCAAACCGAAGAATTCCTTTCATAGAGATAGTCAGAGAAATACTCGTTCTCCAACTTCAAATTCTAGTTCTCTTCTTTGTTTGTCAGCGTAGCTCTTCTGTTTATCGCGAGCCGCCTTAAGATTATCCCTGATGAGTTTCACATTTTCTGTTGTTTGTTGAACTAATTTTGGACCTAGTAATTGTTGTTCTCCGACTTCGTTCCAACATACTGGAGTCCTACAAGGTCGGCAGTACAATGCTTCATAGGGAACCATTCCGATACTAGAATGGTAGCTATTGTTATAGGCGAATTTAATCAACGGTAGGTGTGTATCCCAACTTCCTTTGATTTATGGTACACACGCTCTTAACATATCGTCCAGTGTCTGTATAGTTCTTTCCGACTGTCCATCTGTTTTCGGATGAAAATTCGTACTGAAATGCAATTTAGTGCCCATAGCCTTCTGTAAACTAGGCCAAAATTTAAACGTGAACCTCGAATACCGATCCAACACTATCGAAACTGGGGCTCCATATTAACTGATTATCCTATCCACATAAATCTTAGCTAGACGGTCTAGTGTAAAAGTAACTTTTACTGGTATGAAATTATCCGTCTTAGTCAGTCTATTGACTATTACCCAAATACCATCAAATCTTGAGGGTGTTTTAGGCAATTCAAATAGAAAGTCCATTGTCACATGCTCCCACTTCCACTCAAGCACAGGAAGTGGATTGATTAATCCTGCCGGTCTTTGTCTTTCAAGTTTTACTTGTTGACAGATTATACATCGGTTCACATATTTTGCTATGTCTCTTTTCAACCCAGGCCACCAGTAAGATTTCATCAAAGTTCTATACATCTTGGTGCTACCTGGATGCATAGCATAGGCGGAACTATGCGCTTCCTCTAGAATAGCTTGTTTAAGTTGTAGCTTGTTAGGCACACACATTCTCCCTCCCTTTTCTAGCACATTGTCTGCTCCTAGTTGAAAGTCAACCCTGATGCCCTTACTTACATCATCAGCAATCTTCTGAAAATCAGGGTCTTTCAACTGATTACGCTTAAGGTTTTCCACTAAGGTTGACCTTATCTTAAAAGTAGCTATCATTCCCCCTGACTGTTCCACTGATAAGGCGGTTCTGGAATTCTTGAACTTCTGCAATAGCTTTCCTCTTATGGAACCGACAATGGCCTTGGGTCCTGAGGATTTTCTACTTAGTGCATCTGCCACAACAATAGCCTTACCAGGGTGGTACTTGATGGAATAGTCGTAATATTTAATTAATTCAATCCATCTTCATTGTCTTAAATTTAATTCTTTTTTATCAAAGATATATTTTAAGCGTTTGTGATCTGTAAATATCCTGCAGCATTCTCCAAATAGTAAATGTCTCCACAACTTCAGTGCTAAAACAACTGCTGCCAACTCCAGATCATGCGTGGGATAAATGCCCTCGTGTTTCTTAAGTTGACGAGAGGCATATGCAATCACCTTTCCATCTTGCATCAACACACATCCCAATCCTTGTCGGGACGCATCACAATAAATCTCAAATTTCTTTCCTGGAATAGGCAAGGTAAGCACTAGTGGTGGTACTAGTCTCCGTTTCAGCTCTTGGAAACTATGTTTACACTCCAACGACCATTCAAACCTCATGCCTTTCTTGGTCAGGTTTGTCAACGGAAGGGCTATCTTAGAGAAACCCTCCACAAACCTCCGATAATAACCTGCCAAACCCAGGAAATTGCGTATCTCTGAAATAGTTGTGGGTCGTTCCCAATTAACTATTGCTTCCGTCTTCTAGGTATCTACACTAATACCCTCTGTTGAAACAACATGACCAAGAAATACTATCCGATTTAACCAAAAGTCGCATTTACTAAATTTAGCATACAACTGCCTATCTCGCAACGTCTGCAGTACTATCCTCAGGTGGGTAATATGCTCCTCCCTACTACCAGAGTACACTAGTATATCATCAATGAATACTATCACGAGCTGATCCAAGTAGTGATGAAATATCCTGTTCATGAGATCCATAAATACGGCAGGGGCATTTGTCAATCCAAATGGCATTACCAGGAATTTGTAATGTCCATATCTCGTTCTAAATGCAGTTTTTGGAATATCGGCTTCTCTCATTTTCAGTTGATGATAACCCGATCTCAGGTCTATCTTTGAAAACACCGGCTCCTCTTAGATGATGAAAAAATCATCAATGCGTGGTAACGGGTATTTATTCTTAATCGTCACATTATTCAGCTGCCTATAGTCGATACACAATATAAGTGTACCGTCTTTTTTCCTCCCAAACAATATCGGAGCTCCCCAAGGCGATACACTAAGTCGAATATATCCCTTGTCAATTAACTCTTGCAACTGAACCTTTAATTCCTTCAACTCAGTCGGCGCCATTCTATATGGTGCCTGTGACATAGGAGTCGTTCCTGGAACCAGGTCAATAGTAAACTCCACCTCTCTGTCGGGTGGTAATCTCGATAGTTCTTTAAGAAATACATCCCAAAATTCATTTACCACTGTGACATCTTCTGGGTTCAGTTTCTTCCTTTGAGTAACCATCACATGAGCTAGGTATGCTTTACATGCCTGGCTCAACAACTTTCGAGCTTTCACTACCGATATCAAATTCCCTTCGACTAATCGTGAACTTCCAAGCTTCACCACAGGTTCAGATTAATCCGTGGTTCTACCTCTTTTGAAAATTCTCCGCCTTTGTTCTTCTCCTCTCGTAATCGTTCTACAACAGGACCACCTCGAAAACTAGATTCTCCTAGCTTTCAAATGGCATCGAATTTACTAGATTTCCTCTTGTCAATTGTAGAAATCATGCCTTTGAAGTTTCTCTTCCCTTTTAATCTCTCTGCCACTTCCTGAATTCAAGGAATAAATTGTCACGTCATCCTCTCTTAGTGCCTCCTGCCAGATAATGATTGAGTTCCTTCATTTAATATATTTCCTTCCCTTACTTCAAAATCCCTATAAACAACATATTTATCTACTTTAAAAAAAATATATGTAATATAGCATCCCTTTTGGCATAAACATGCTTATCTAAGGAACCTAAGTTCGGGGTTTACAGATGTTAATTTGCAAAACTTAAAAATAGTAGGTAAGACTCAATTTTAGTAATTTCCTTTATTATTGTTGCAACCATCCCATATATTTTCTACCATTTTAATCTAAACTATTTTACTATAAATCCTGGTACATTTTTCATGCAAATATACACAAAGAAATCAAAAGCTTCCAAATCATATAATACTCACCCATTAGAGACTAGATATGGAGAAGTCCTCGACAAAATTTTCTTTATTGCTCCTAATGTTCTTAATTGCCACAGGTATATAAATAACTTGTAATTAATTATATCCAGTATTTTTTCTTTTTTCGCAATAGTTATCTAATTGTATGACAATTAACAATTAAAATATTTCAGAAACATTGTTCGTACCAGATGCCAGAAATGTTGTAAACATTCCATGTAAAAGTCGCATTGATTGTTCTGATCCATGGGACTGTGATTGAAAGCTTAATCTATGTTTTTGTCACCCAGGATTCGAAAAGAAATTTCTTGACAATGCCTTTCCTAAATATATGGGAGAAGAAAAGAAGACTCCTTAAAGACTTTATGGAAGATTAACCCATTTCCCATTCCCAGCCCCTCTTTGGATACACATACATACATCCATGTGCTCATAAATTAGAAGAAATGTATTTTTCTGTAATACACATAAATAATACATGACTTTATTTCACTATAGCACTTTATTTCCAAGCTGATGTTGTTTACAAAAATTATAACACTTCAATTCATTGTGACTATTATCTTCCAAAGGTGGTGGATTATTATTAGTTTCTAACATTATCAGATTTTTCAAATGTTTTCGTTTTGATTTCCAATGGAAGATTTTGTAAAAATTTCGTGACATGTTCAAGTGACGGCTTTTACTTGAGTTGGAAAACATTACTAATATTATATTTTACTTTTTAATATCACAAGTCTTTTTTCCTTTCTCTTTCCCCTCTTCTCTTCCTACATCTTCTTACTCTTCCGTGTCATGAGACAATTATTTGTTGCTAAAGTTTAAAAAATCTAAAGACTTAAATTTGACATTTGAAAGTACATGGACGGAAATGGAACAAATTTTAAAGTAGAACTAGAATGGTAATTAACCTAAGTTTTTTTAGTACAATAAAAGATGAGGGATTCAAACCAATGACATCTTACTTACTAACATATTTCATTTGATAAACTAAATATTGCCAAAATGAAAACTTGATTTGATCATCAAAGAGAATCGTGGAATCTAAAAGGCAATATATAGAAAACCATGTTTACATAGTATGAAAAAGAAAAATACACCAAATTTCAAATTAGGACCCTACCTAAACTAAATATTAAACTTCAATGGTTACGTTCTTATTTTCTATAAATACAAAAATATCAATAAAGAAGATAAAATTTTAGGAAAAACTTTCAAAACATATGTATACGTATATAGAATTTCTCTATAATGCATATAAATTCAATTTATTATTATATTCGATCAACAACAAAATTCATCTTTTAATGATATTTTGGAAAATTGTATGGGGTAGCAAAATTAATTATTATATTTATTACTTTAGTAACAGTTTTTTAGGTTTTTGAACCATTTTACCTCTTTAGTCCTACTCTTCAAATTTTCTTTGTTTCATTTTTTTATTTTGACCATTTTGATTTCCTTTTTCCGATTTGGTAGACTTTTGTGATTTGTTTCAAGGGTAAATGGTTTTAAATGGAAAATTGCTGAAATTTTTTTCAAGTATAACAAAATATCATTGTCTATTAGTGGTAGATAGCGATAGACTGTGATAGACATCTATCACTAGACAATATATCGTGATAGACATCTATCAGACACTCACAAATTTCTATCTTGGTATATATATGATAGGTAGTGATATTTTACTATATTTGTAACTAGTTTATCCAATTTTCTAATTTTGAAAACACTCCTTGTTTTAATCTAAAAGTTTTTTTTCAAGTTGGCGCGATTTTCTTTTATTTAGGTTATATTTTTTAGTTTTAAGTTTCATTTTAATGCTATATCAAAAGAATAAAAATGAAAATAGTATTACAAGAGATGTATCCTCATTTTGTGTGTCCCCATATTTTTTATTGCTTTTTTGTGAAACCTAGATTTCCTTTAGCCTATAAATATCACCAGAAGATGTTTCTTCTATTCATAAGCCAAATCCTATTCAAAGAACATAAGGAAGAGTGTTAGAAGGTGGATTTGGAGGAGACCATGCCTCGGTCATGAAGTTCGAAAAGGAGGAGATGTTGTCGGACAGTGAAGTCTAGAAGTAGCATCGAATTGGGACGAGGACTTCTCCCAAAATACTAGTGCGTTTTGAGTGATTCTAAAGCCACCTGAAAGCTCTGAGAGTCTAGTCTTCAGAATAGGGCACCTGAAAAAGAATCTCCAAGGATTCGGGTTGGAGAGTGAGGAAAAGACAGAGGGCTGAGCTGTTAGGTAAGCTTGGGCCAGTCTTGATATTTTGATAATTGCAGCAAAACCACGAGATGTTCTGAGCTAAGATTTTAAGATAAGCTTCCTGAGACATTGTAGAGCATGTTTTTAGAAGGAAGTATCTCGATATAAGGCTTGGAACAATGAGTAATCTGAGCTTTAATTTGTATCTGAAATTTAGGGTTCAAAAGAGGAACCCTCGAAGACCAAAGGAACTTCTAGAGAAAGGTTCCTACCTTACCATGGTGAGTGATATTTTCCTTTAAGTCTTAAAGAATATCTTTTTGAGTAAATTATATATGCTAATGTTATGGATGAGTATCTAGCATGAGACTGAGTTTTTGTTTCATTTTTTTTTTGATCATTTTGATTTCTTTTTTCCGATTTGGGAGATTTTTTGCGATTTGTTTAGGGGTAATTTGTTTTTAATGGTAAATTGCCAAAAAATTTTTAAAGTATAACAAAACATCATTGTCTATTAGTGGTAGATAGCGATAGACTGTGATAGACATCTATCACTGGACGATATATCGCGATAGATATCTATCAGACATTCATAAATTTCTATCGTGGTCTATATGTGATATGAAGTAATATTTTACTATAGTTGTAAATAGTTTACCCAGTTTTCTAATTTTGAAAACACCTCTTGTTTTATTCTAAAAGTTTTTTTTCAAGTTGGTGCAATTTTCTTTGATTTTAGTTATATTTTCGAGTTTTAAATTTGATTTTAATGGTATATCAAAACAATAAAAATGAAAATAGTATTATAAGAGAGATATCCTCATTTTGTGTGTCCCCATATTTTTTAGTGCGTTTTGGACTTTTTTTTATTATTTATATTTATGGTTAAGCCTAACCCCTTCTGGTTTTGGCAGATGAAAAGACGACTTCTTAAAGACTTTATGGAAGGTTAACCCATTCCCCATTCCCCACCCCTGTTTGGATCCACATACATACGTCTATATGCTCATAAATTAGAAGAAATGTATTTTTCTATAATACACATAAATAATACATGACTTTAGTTCACTATTAGAGCAATTTATTTCCAAGCTTATGTTGTTTACAGAAATTATAGCACTTCCATCCATTACCACTATTATCTTTCAAAGGTGGTGTATTATTATTAGTTTTTAACATTATCCGATTTTTCAAATATCTTAATTTTGATTTCCAATGGAAGATTTTGTATAGAGAGAGGCAACATGGAAATTAACGTTTACTATGCGATAAGATATAACTAATTGATTGATAAAAATATTTATTCTATCACTATAAAAATGAAAAATAAAAATATTATGATCAGATTTTGCACAAGTTCAAGATTGATTAATTCATTAACTATTGAATAACTTATTCCAGACTCATATTTTCAAGAAAAAAATTGATGTAAAACTTTCATAAATTTATCTATTTCAATTAAACTAAACTTTGTGGAAAAATAAGAGTAACTGGTGCACAAATTAACTATTTATTACCTTTGTTGAAATTCATATATTTTGCAAGAGAAAAAACTGTTATGTCATTTTTGTTTAAAAGTTTTCAATTTTGTATGCATTTGATTTATAGTTTACTTAATCCATGAAACAACTTTTTTTTTTACCATTCCTAAAGCTTTTAAAGTTAAAATGGCCAGTTTTTTTGTTTTTTGTTTTCACCATGTTTTTCACAAGTTCCAACCATTATTTGTAAAGTTTCTAAAGAGACAGTTGTGAACCCTTGGCCCTAATTTTTCTACTTAAGTATATTCCCTATTGAGACTAGTGTGGTGAGTAGGTGGATGTGAGAATTAATGTGTAATTGTAGAGAAAATGGTGAAAAGTTAGATGAAAAGTTTGAATTTGAAAGCTTTACTCTTGGGTAAAGCTTGAAAAATTGGCTAACTGTGAAACCCAGAGCCCATTTCCCCTTATAACATAAAATAAAAGGAATTAACTAAGAGTTAAATCCTAGGATAAGAGTAGGAAGGTCCCTAAGTGATGAAAAGAAATTGAGTAGTTTGGAAATAAACCCTAATTGATGAAGATGTGGTTAAGTATAACCCTACTGTGAAATTGACGACGTGTTGGACTAAGCATTGTTATGCGTTGGCCATAAGATCTTGGAAAGATTACTTGGGAAAAGGGAGAAGTTGAAGTAGGGTCAAGAGTGACACATGCCTTGGAGGTTAGACCAACACATTAGGCTTGATGGATGTGTGGCATACATTAGACATGGTGGAATGCGTCCATACGGCTGAAGGAAGACAGCTGAGGGTGATACGTTGGTATGGCATGCGAGGGTGCAAGTGTCACACCCCACCCGAAGCCCGAGCTCTTGAGCCCATGGTGAGGCATGATATAATCTGTTAATACTTTAGCTCAACTACTAGTTTCTTTTAGTATATTCGCAATGGAAAGTATTACATGCTTTTAGTAGAAACTAGTTTACAAGTTCAAATTATAAAATACACATGGAAACCCTATCCCAGTAATCCGTCTCATTTAAAGCTATTTTTCAACTTGAGGTAGACCTTAACCAATACCGCAACCTGGGCTCGTCAGCTACCTACAAGGTAAACATGGAGACAAATCATGAACTTTTACAAAGCTCAGTGAGTGGTAACACAAATATAAATCTTCCACAACAAATGTGAGATTTCCAGGTGAACCTCCAATAAAGCATGCAGCTTTCACAAAATCCACCTACACACACGCTAGATGTTTAACATACAATATCATAAAAATAATACCAGCCTATGTGCATATAGCTCCTCCTATTGTGGGCTCAGAAACTAGGCCCGTCGGCCCTCTGACCATCCCACTTAAAGGATTCTCTATCCCACAGGCTCAGACACTAGACTCCTCGGTTGACAATCCTGTAAAGATTTACTTTGGGCTTAGGTTCTAGGTACTTAGACCCCCTGACCATCCCAATCATCATACATAACCTACAACATATTAATTTACAATATGCTCAAAATAAAAGGGAAGAATTAACCACTAACAGTGAAATTATGGAGAACTTTCCACGCAGTTCACCTGGTTTCCCTGATTCTACTGTTGGATCTTATTCAGTTTTAAAGCTTATATTACTACCACTTCCAGGCCTTATCTCAAGATAATTCCTTCTTCAACAATGTGTTAAAATGTCTTAACTATAATACCTTAAAGTTTTGCCTTCAAATTCTTTGGCGATAGCTCTATGAATCAAATTTACTTCTCCTGGCCTGGCTGCCTTCTTTTTGGTGAGCACCTCTCGGTCTTTCTTAATTTCCACAGCCTTAGAATTAACATTTTACTAAGTCAGCCCTCACACAGAAACTAGACTTAATTGGTTCAAGAATCACTTGATTCGCACGAGTGGTTTGGGAGAACTTGTGGTTTAAAGTTGGCCTTTCGCGACTGTCCAGACAGTTTGGCTCCTCCGCGTCCTTGCTGGTATCCCCGACGTACACGTAATTTTTCTCTCTTCTTATTTTTCCACTCTTTATGCTCTTTGAGAAAAGACTTAGTGTATAGGTCGGAGTGGGGGGTCCCTCCTTTTATAAGCATCCAAAAGCCTTCCAAGATTGACACCTACTTCTCCATGTTTGTTCTTAAGGATTGCCAACCTACAGCTCCTTCCACCTATTGCTTGAGGTGTCTACCAATGCAAGGTTTGAGCCATGCAAGTGCTAGATGTCTCGCTTCTACAATGCTAATGCATGAGACTAATTTGCATGTCTCCTCAAGCCTCCACCTCAATTTCTTAAGTCTGAAGTTTTCTTCTCAACGAGCCACATGTTGGGATGACGTCTTCCTTATGAGCTCAGACTTCTTATGCGTTCATTCCCTTCAATATGCGTTCATTAGGGTGATTCTTAATGCATACAACTAGCCTAAGGTATCAACGCATAGTGCCTTTAGAACGCATAGTTGGTTCTCGATGCATAGTATGATTCCAACGCATAGAAATCCTTATTTTCCCTTAATTTCCAACATAGCACCATCACAATCCTTAACCATCGTAAGAGCCAACACCATGCGTCCAACCTAGTCTAACGCATGGCCTATGACCAATGCATCCCTCGTGCAAGCCATCACCAACCTCCAATGTATCGCAAGGTCGCACGACTCCAATGCATGGCTTAGCATCAACGTATGGCTAACATGCGTCGCATGGCATGGGCACTTGGTTGGCAGCTTGGCATCAATGCATCGCTCGACAGGGCTTGCTCGTTCGTTCGGCACATGGGCACTGCCATTGACGCATCATTCACTTGGCCGCTCGACGTATGGGCGCTTGCATCATTCGCTCAGCCGCTCGACGCATGGGGGCTCCCATCAACGCATGACACGGCAACTGGGCCCACTCTCAGGGCTCGCTTGGTCACTCGACACATGAGCGAGGCGCTTTGACACATGACTGGGAGAGGCTCTTCGACGCATGGTTAGGCGAGTTGCTTCAATGCATCGCTGGGCGAGGCGCTTCGACGCATAGCTGGGCGTCTGGCCGAGCCTGCTCGATGCATGGCTGGGCATTTGGCCGAGCCTGCTCGACGTATGCCACCCTCCAGCCCTCGTGCCATCCTTCAACCGCTTACCACCCTTCAACGCATCCTTTGCCTAATACATTGACCTAACCTCCAAGGTATGTGTTACTCTTACTACACTTCTCCCTTTGCCAAAGACATTATGGCCAACGCATGCACACATCTAAACACTTAGTAAATTTTGTAATAGGATTTCACTTAACCACATCTTCACCACTTAGGGTTTAAATTCCAAAGTATTCTATTCCTTTTTATCCCTTAGGGTCCTTCCTACTCTTACCCAAGGATTTAGTTCTTTTTTATTCTATGCTATTAGAGGAAAATGGATCATGGGTTTTACATTTATCCTCCCCTAAAAAAAATTCCGCCCTCGAAATTTAAGGCAGCAAAAACAAACATTCTTTTTATTTATTTACGGTTCGTGTTACATTTTTATTTCATCACCCTGTCTTATTCAAAATGTACATCATTTCCTTCCCCAAGTACCCCCTTCCTTCAATACCAGTAGTCCATCCATGGTTTATTTTCTCCTGAGCTACTGGCAGGGTTATTGGTTGGACAATCCTTGCACTGGTGGCCGGGTTGCTCATATTTTAGGCACAGACCCTCTCTTCCCTCCTGGTCTCTCCGGTGGTTCCTATGGCTTCTATGGTAGGGGAAATCTTTGGTTGCATCAAGGGTTGGGTCTCGATGACTGAGGAAACATTGGAACTCTGGCCATTGCTTTCCTTTATGCCCCACCTACCTATAGATGTAATATTTATCGGTCCCTTTTAAGCACTCGCTAGGGTGATACCTCTCACATTTCGTGCACGATGGGTTTCTTTCCTGAATTAATCCCATCTAGCTATCACACATTTCAACAAACAACAGGTTTTGTTAAAAAATATTTATTAATCACAATAGCACACTACAAAGAGAAAGTTTCTATATAATATTTATAACAGAAAAATAATACACATCCATTTTACTCTGTGGGGGCTTTTCCCTTGCCGGAGTCCTCCTTTCCTAGTTGGTGGCAGTTCCGTCTATAGTGACCAACTTCTCCACTGCTGTAGCATACACTTGCCCCTCTGTAGCAACGCCCAAAGCAATATCTCTTACAATTCAAATACCACGGTCTTTGGGTGCTGGCTACAGATTCGTTGGGTTTGTATGCTTCCTCCAGAGTAAGCTCGTTGGTTACCTTATGCTTTCCAGAGTTCGTCTTATTTATTTTTCTATCTAGGACTCCTAAGGAGTATTTTTGGCTTCTTCCTCGTTCCCACGCAGGTTCTGATACTGCTAGTGATTCTAGGCTAGCTTCCACATGCAATGCCATTTCCACTAATTTTTGAAAGTCCTGCCCATCCGTGCTGGTAGTTACGTGTGTCCAGATTTCACCCCGTAGCCCCTCCTTAAATCTCTTTATCCTCTGAGTTTCATCCAGTATTATACAGGAGGTGTATTTTTTAAGCTTAGTGTATTTCTGTTCATATTTGGCTTCTGTCAGTGAGCCTTGTACGAGCCTCAGAAATTCATTTCACTTTGCATCGCGAAATGTTTGAGGATAGAATTACTCATGTAAGGCTTTTCCAAATTCCTCCTAGGTTACTTCTTCGCTTCCTCTTCTTCTATCTTTAAACACTCGCCACTAATTCTCTGCTCTTTTCTGGAGTAGGAAAGTGGCTAGGGCTACTTTTCTATCTTCAGAGCATCACATTACACTGAAGCATTTCTCTATCATCACGAACCAAGCTTCAACATCAGCTGGGTTCGTGGTTCCTTCAAAAGTTGAGGCTCCTAAGGCCTTCAACTTTCAATACTAAACCGCTTTTCGGGGTCTACTGTAATCCCTCCTAGGTTTTCAGCTAGGCACAAAGCAAATCTTCCCATCATTTACTCATCAGCTCCAGCCTCCGGCTGCAGATGGCTCGATCCGCCCTAGTCTCTTCCCATTATTTTCGAGGTAGCATCTGGAGTCCCCACTAGTTGCTTGCGTGGTCTGCCACGTGTCATGATTCCTATAATAAATCACATATTTAGACTTATTATAGCATTACTATATTATTTTCTAGTTAACCCCCTTTTCCCAAAATCTTATGCTATGATACCAAGTTGTCACACCCCGCCCCAAGCCCGTGCTCTTGAGCCCATGGTGTAAAACCCGAACCCTAATTACGTTAAGTAAGAGTAAGTAATGAGATGTTCCTAATGAGCTAAATGAAGTCATGTCTTAGGAAGGGTGGAAGATGGAAGCAAGAATAAATAGGCTCTTGGGTAGCAAAGTGTAAAAGTAGGACAAAACCCGACTAGGCTAAGGAAGGTCATGCTTGATGATGGAATGCATAATAAACATAGGAATGAGACCATGCCATCTAATGAGATGTAATGCTGAAGTAATAATGTTAGTGAAGTTAGCAAAAGGAAATTTGCTAAATCCTAGCCCTTCATCACCAATAGTGGGCTAGGTGGCACAATGAGGGTTCATGCTGGATTTTGGGCGATAATATAAGCAAGAAGGTCAAATTCATTGGTCGGTTTGGACAATGTAATTCTAGTGGCATTTGAAAGTTCTATGTGTCTATTTTCTGTAGCTAGGCTGCTGGAAGGAAAACTCGTCGGAATAAGGCCAAAGGGCAAAATAAAAATGAAGGGTTCGTTTCTCGGGTGAATCTAGGCCATCAGTGAAGAATTGAAGCTCCAGGACGAATTGCGAAGCGTTTTGAGCTAAACATTTGAGGTAATATTGTTAACTCAGTTATAAATAACTTTTTAGAATGAAACTTTTTAAGATGAGGCCTGGAAATCGAGTTATATAATTTTGAAGTTTGAATTGTAAATTATTGAACAAGTAGGCAACTACTTGAATTGGGGCCAATGATGAAGTTTTGAATCTTTAGATTAAATGATGGAGAATTTTGAGTTGAAATTTTAAGGTAATGTTGCTAACGCAATTCTAAACATTTTTGTACATAGAAGTTTCTTCAAAAGAGGGCTAGATTTTGAGTTATGAATTTTTGAATTTGTAACAGAGGACCTGTGCATAAGTAGACAACTGCTTCAGAAGAACAAGCAAACAACTCATATGGAGAAGAAGGATCTCGCATATGAAGGCAATCTCGCTAATTTTGTGCTGAGGATCTCACTCTAAAAGGGAATCTCAGTAGAAATTGGGTTGAATCTCTCTAGAAATTGGGCTGAGTATCGTTGGTATCGCTGGTAAGAGAGTATCGCTAGGAAAAGCTTGATCTCGCTCATGAGGATCTCGCTCATTAGAAGAATCTCACTAGTAAAGTTGTTTTTAATGATAAAATTTCCATTAGTGAATGAACTATTTGAGATATTTTTCTAAGAATTCTAAGTAGTTTAATCGGGAATTACGTTCTTTTAGGCCAAGAAGAGCTAATAGAGGCGTATAATCCGTTAAGAGGCCAATGAGCTGTGAAAGACTATGTGATGACTTACTGTTTTAATGATTTTGAAACTAAGATTTCTTGAAGATATTCCTCACGCTAAGTGTTTAATTGAAGTGCCAAGCAACATATTTGTGAAACTATTTCTCATGCTAAGTAAAGCATGTTTTCCATGGAATTGATATGATTTAAATATGTTATCTTGTTCAAATACCTTCAGCATGTTTACGTAACTCCATTTTTATGATGAATTAGTATGATGGATGAATTAGTATGATGATTTGAGCACTAAGCCTTAGTGTTCAACTAAATGTTTATGACTAGTTTTACTTAAAACGCGATACCGAAGGAAATTTGAGAGGGTATCCACCCAACCAAATACCGAAGGACATTTGAGAAGGTATCTGATCAACTTGGTACTGAAGGACATTCGAGAAGGTACCAGACCAACTTGATACCAAAGGACATTTGAGAAGGTATCTTAGTAGCTCGACACTGAAGGACGTTTGAGAAGGTATCTGAGCAGAAGTACCTAAGGATACTAAAGGACAATGAGAAGGTATTCTAGTCAACTACTTAAGGATACTGAAGGACATTGAGAAGGTATCCTAGTCAGGTACATAAGGTATGATGGTACTCAGTTAAAACCACGTGCATGTAGGTAATACAACGTCGAGGGACTGAGAAAAAGGGGTTCTCCCTGAGTAAGGTTGAGGTTGAGGGTTAGAACTAGTAGTTCACTCTCAAATAAGGATAAAGGTTGTCATATATTCTTCTAGGCTAGAAGGATAGTTTGTAATTTCTAATGTTTATGAATGTTTATCAACGCATGAGGTTTACTAATGTATGAGTTTTCCAAGTATGTTTTCCTTGTCCAATGCATGCTAGTGGTTTGACAAGCTAGTTCAATATGTTTTAAGCCAACTTATTTCATAAAGTATGAAGCATGCGTTAGGGTTAAAGCTAAGATTAAATGAAGCTTGACGTACTACGTTTTAAATACCTAAGGTTGCCAAAGTACATGCATTGTATTTCTAAACATAATGAATAGGGATACTGAAGGTAGGGAAGATATCTGAATAAATGTAACTAAGGTGTTGACGGTACATAGCAAACTCCATGTGTATGTAAGTAGGTTTGAATGAGTGGCCGAGGTATAGGTCTCTTGGCCGATAATAGATGTTGGGAGCTAGAGCAGTGTATGCTCGTTCTCAACTAGGGAATAATGAATGATTATTGATGTTTAAGAGTTTTTATCAGCGTTTATATTTTAAGGATGTTGCTTGAGATGCCATCGATATATTTAAAGAGATCCATGTAGGGATCTCTTCTAGCCACAGTTTAATATGAACAGGACAGGTAGAGGTCTCATATGGCCTTGGCTTGACGTTGGGAATTAGAGCAGTTAATGTTCATTCTCAGCTATGATTCAGGTTTCAGATACATTGGTTTAAATGATTTTACATACACGTTTGCTTGGTATATTTTAAGTTCTAGAATTATGTTTCAAGATTTCAGTTTAAGCATGAGATTTACGTTTTATTAAGTCACTCACTGGGCTTCTAGCTCACGTTTTCAAATGTTTTCTTTTCAGGTAGCGGTCAGTTCCCAAAAGACTTTTTTGCTGCTGCTCTGCCACTCAAGACACAGGTTGAAGGAAGCGTAATTGAAGATCTGTATTAGTTAGTACACATGTCTCTGCCTAGTGACTAGTAATCTTGATAGGGCTCACTAAGTTCTAATATTCATGTATGAATAATGCTGCGAAACACGATAATGTAAATGTGTTAAGTTTTGAGTTATTATGTATGTATTCAAGGTTTGAGCAAGATTTAACAGGTAAGATAGGCAGTAAGTGCCAGCAAAAGGGTTGGTAACTGTTGCATTCACCATTCCATCTCAGTTAGGAGGGTAATCTGGTACGAGATGTGACACGTGGTGAGGCGTGATATAATCTGTTAATACTTTAGCTCAACTACTAGTTTCTTTTAGTATATTCGCAACGGAAAATACTACGTGCTTTTAATAGAAACTAGTTTACAAGTTCAAATTATAAAATACACATGGAAACCCTATCCCGATAATCCGTCTTATTTAAAGCTATTTTTCAACTAGTGGTAGACCTTAACCAATACCGCAACCTTGGCTCTCCAGCTACCTGCAAGGTAAACATAGAGACAAACCATGAACTTTTACAAAGCTCAGTGAGTGGTAACACAAATATAAATCTTCCATAACAAACGTGAGGTTTACAGGTGAACCTCCAATAAAGCATGCAGCTTTCACGAAATCCACCTACACACACGGTAGATGTTTAACATACAATATCATAAAAATAATACCAGCCTATGTGCACATAGATCATCCTATCATGGGCTCAGAAACTAGGCCCGTCGGTCCTCTGACCATCAAGCCTCAAGGATTCTCTATCCCACAAGCTCAGGCACTAGACTCCTCGGTACCCTGACCATCCTGTAAGGATTTACTTTGGGATTAGGTTCTAGGTCCTTAGACCTCCTGACCATCCCAATCATCATATATAACCAACAGCATATTAATTTACAATATGCTCAAAATAACAAGGGAAGAATTAACCACTCATAGTGAAGTTATGGAGAACTTTCCACGTAGTTCACTTGGTTTCCCTGATTCTACTGTTGGATCCTATTCAGTTTGAAGCTTAGATTACTATCACTTTCGAGCCTTATCTCAAGACAATTCATTCTTCCAAAATGTGTGAAAATTTCTTAACTACAATACCTTAAAATTTTGCCTCCAAATTCTTTGGCGAAAGTTCTAAGTATCAAATTTACTTCTCCTGGCCTGGCTGCCTTCTTTTTGGTGAGCACCTCTCGGTTTTCCTTAATTTTGACAGCCTTAGATTTAGTATTTTGCTGAGACAGTCTACACACAGAAACTAGACTTAATTTAGAAACGTTTGGTCTAAGAATCATCTGATTCGCACAAGTGGTTTGGGAGAACTAGTGGATTGAAGTTGGCCTTTCGCGGCTGTCCAAATAGTTTGGCTCCTAAGCGTCCTTGCTAGTATCCCCGACCCACACTTAATTTTTCTCTCTTCTTATTTTTCCTCTCTTTATACTCTTTGAGAAAAGACTTCCAAGATCGACATGACCTACTTCTCCATGTGTTGTTCTTAAGGATTGCCAACCTACAGCCCCTTCCACCTCTTGCTTGAGTTGTCTACCAACGCAAGGTTTGAGCCATGCAAGTGCTGGATGTCTCTCTTCTACAATGTCAATGCATGAGACTAAATTTGCATGTCTCCTCAAGCCTCCACCTCAATTCCTTAAGTCTGAAGGTTACTTCTCAACGAGCCACATGTTAGGATGACGTCTTCCTTATGAGCTCAGCCTTCTTATGCATTCATTCCCTTCAATATGCGTTCACTAGGGTGATTCTTAATGCATACAACTAGCCTAAGGTATCAACGCATAGTGCACTTAGAATGCATAGTTGGTCCTCGACGCATAGTATGATTCCAACGCATAGAAATCCTTAGTTTCCCTTAATTTCCAATATAGCACCATCGCAACCCTTAACCTTCGCAAGAGCCAACACCATGCGTCCAACCTAGTCAACGCATGGCCTATGTCCAATGCATCCCTCGTGCAAGCCATCACCAACCTCCAATGCATCGCAAGGTCGCATGGTTCCAATGCATGGCTTAGCATCAACGCATGGCTTAGCATCAACTGATGGCTTACATGGGTTGCATGGCGTGGGCGCTTGGCCGGTAGCTTGGCATCGACGCATCGCTCGACAGGGCTTGCTCGTCCGCTCGGCACATGGGCGCAACCATCGATGCATCATTCGCTTGGCCGCTTAACGCATGGGCGCTTGCATCGTTTGCTCGGCCACTCGACGCATGAGCGCTCCCATCAATGCATAGCACGGCAGCTGGGCCCGCTCGCAGTGCTCGCTTGGTCACTCGACGCATGGCTGGACAAGGCGCTTCGACGCATGGCTGGGTGAGGCGCTTTGATGCATCGCTAGGCGAGGTGCTTTGACGCATAGTTGGGCGTCTGGCCGAGCCTGCTCGACTCATGGCTGAACATTTGGCCGAGCCTTCTCGACGCATGCCACCCTCCAGCCCTTATGCCATCCTTCAGCCACCTACCACCCTTCAATGCATCCTTTGCCTAATACATTGACCTAACTTCTAAAGCATGTGTTACTCTTACTACACTTCTCCTTTTTCCCAAGACCTTATGGCCAACGCATGCACAAACCTAAACACTTAGTTAATTTTGTAATAGGATTTCACTTAACCACATCTTCACCACTTAGGGTTTAAATTCCAAAGTATTCCATTCCTTTTTATCCCTTGGGGTCCTTCCTAATCTTACCCTAGGATTTAATTCTTCTTTATTCTATGCTATTAGAGGATAGTGAGCCATGGTTTTGTGGATTGAAGGAAGCCAAAGTATTGTGTTATGCATTTGCCATGCTCATTTGAGAAGTTATTTGGTTGTTGAAGGAAGCCAAAGTGTGATCAAGAGAAAAGCTATTCCTAGGAAAGCATGCGGCAGCCAATGTTTTGAGAGGTTAGCAAAGCATGCAGCAGCCCCAAGTGTGCTTGGACATGGGTGGTGGGCGTTGGAGTTGTGCTCATTGGACGATCATGTAGCAGTGAGCGGTGCTACACGATGAGGTAGACGATAGTGTAGCAAATGAGCGGCCCTACACGATGGGATATATGATCGTCTAGTAAGTAAGCGACACTACATGATGAGGTAGGCGATCGTATAGGCTGGTGCTGGACATGTAGTAAATGCGCGGAGCTAAGTGATACGGTAGGCGATCGTGTAGCAAATGCGCGGAGCTCAGCAATGTGGTAGGCGATCGTGCGGCAATGTGCGGTGCTAGACGATGCGAACTTTAAGAGGGAGGTCAAACTTCAAACGATCAGTGTGATCAATTCCTCCGTGCAAATTTAGAGCCCATGGTATCGTTGGAAAGTTTAGAGAATCAACATTTAGAGATGACACTGCTAGAAGAAGTCCTCATCGGATTAAAGCCAAAGAAGGAGAAAAAGAACTAGAGGTTCTGTTCTCAGGTGAATCCGGGCCATTGTTAAAGAATTGAGTCTTTAGGACAGACCCCAATAAGTCTGAAGCTGAAATTTTGACGTCAGATTCTTGAGTTGATTCTTAATAAGTTTGTAGAAGGAAATTTCTTGAGATGAGCTCTAGAATTCGAGTTATTAATTTCGTATGATGAATCTGGAATTTTATGAACAAGCAGGCAGCTGCTTGAGTTGAGTAAGCTGATAGTTCGAAGGAAACATTTGGAAAGACCAAGGGCTCAGTTTTTCCATGCGTTGGACCTTCTGTATACGCTGAGGAGAGCTTGCAATGGAGTCTCATATGCATAAGCATCCTTGAGGACGACCATATGCAGCTGTAAGAACACTTAGAGAGAAAAGTGTTGGTTGCATAAATGGTGTTGCGTTTGTGAAGAGCAGTTGGAAGCTTTGCATGAAAGAAATTCCTAAGTGTCAAAACCTACAGCGAGGTGCATTGTTGTGAAAGTCTTCAAGAGGAAGTATAAACACAAAGCTTACTTAAGGGTTACTCTTAAAAGGGAGACTTATGCTAGTAGTTAATATATGCTTTTGTGTCCACAGGATTGACACCAGTAATAGAAGCATATCGACCCTTGAGGAATAGTTATAAAAGTTGTGAGTGACTAAATATTTACAATGTTTTAAAGAAACCATGCCTTAAAGAAAGATTATTCTCATGCTAGCTAGTTTTACAAAGTAATTTCCAAGTAAACCATGAGTTATGTTTTAAACGCATGCCATGTATGAAAGTTTATTGAAAAACTATTTATGTATGTTTAAATACACCAAGCATGCGTTAGTATCTTTAAAGAGATGTTTTCTATACGTTAAAGAGAAAGTCATTGTATGACTAGTTTTACTTGAAACTCGATACCGAAGGACATATGAGAAGGTATCCGAACAAATCGATACTGAAGGACAAATTTTGAGAAGGTATCTGAACAAAAGTACTTAAGGTATGACGGTACTTAGTATGGCCACGTGCACGTAGGTAGTGAAAGTCAAAGATTGAGCAAAAGAGTTCTCCTTTCCCTTTTCTCTCCCTACATTGAGACCATTGTTTGTTGCTAAAGTTTAGAAAATCTAAAGATTCAAATTGAACATTTGGAAGTACAATGACGAAAATGGAACAAACTTTAAAGTAGAACAAGAATGGTAATTAACCTAAGTTTTTTTAGTAAAATAAAGGATGGGAGATTCAAACCAAGGGCATCTTAGTTATTAACATATTTCATTTGATAAACTAAATGTTGCCAAAATGGAAACTTGATTTGATCATCAAAGAGAATCATGCAATCTAAAAGGCAATATATAGAAAACCCTGTATACATAGTATGAAAAAGAAAAATATATAAAATTTCGGATTAGGAACCTACCTAAACAAAATATTCAACTTCAATGGTTATGTTCTTATTATCAATAAACACTAAAATATCAATAAAGATGATAAAATTTTAGGAAAAACTTTCATAACATATGTATACGTATATAGCATTTCTCCACAATACATAGACATTAAATTTACTATTATATTCGATCAACAACGAAATTCATATTTTAATGCATCGTACATTATGGAAAATTGTATGGGTAGCAAAATTAATTAGTATATTTATCATTTTAGTAATAGTTTTTTAGGTTTTTTAACATATAAAAAAAATGCTTTTCTTTTTTAATATCTAGATTTTACCCCTTTAATCCTGCTCTTAAATTTCTATTTGTTTCATTTTTTATTTTGACCATTTTGATTTCTTTTTTCCGGTATGGGATTTTTTTGTGATTTGTTTCAAAGGTAATTGGTTTTAAATGGTAAACTACTGAAAAAAATTCAAGTATAAAAAAATATCATTGCCTATTAGTGGTAGATAGAGATAGATTATGATAGATATCTATCACTGGAAGATATATCGCGATAAACATCTATCAGACACTCATAAATTTCTATCGTAGTCTATAAATGATAGGTAGTAATATTTTACTATATTTAGTTTACCCAATTTTCTAATTTTGAAACCACCCCTTGCTTTAGTCTAAAAGTTTTTTTTTTTTTTTTTTTTTTCAAATTGGCCTGATTTTCCTTGATTTAGGTTATATTGTCAAATTTTAAATTTCATTTTAATGGTATATAAAAGAATAAAAATCAAAATAGTATTACAGGAGAGATATCCTCATTTTGTGTGTCTCCATATTTTCTAGTGTTTTTTGGTCTTTTTTTATTTATATTTTGGGTTAAGCCTAACTCCTTGTTCTGCGATGTTAATTTACAAAACTTAAAAATGGTTGGTAAGACTCAATTTTAGTAATTTCCTTTGTTATTGTTGCAACTATCCCATATATTTTCTACCATTTTAAGCTAAACTATTTTACTATAAATCCTGGTATATTTTCATGCAAATACACACAAACAAATACAAAAGCTTCCAAATCATATAATACTCACCCATTAGAGACTGGATATGCAGAAGTCCTCGACAAAGTTTGCTGTCTTGCTCCTAATGTTCTTAATTTCCATAGGTATATAAATCGATTTTAATTAATTATAGCCAATATTTTATCTCTTTTCGCAATAATTATCTAATTGTATGACAATTAACAATTAAAATATTTCAGAAACATTATCCGTATCAGATGCCAGAAATGTCTAAACATTCCATGCAAAAGTTGCATTGATTGTTCTGATCCATGGGACTGTGATTGCAAGATTAATATCTGTTTTTGTCACCAAGGATTAGAAAAGAAATTTCTTGACAATGCCTTTTCTAAATATTTGGGAGAAGAAAAGATAACTCCTTAAAGACTTTATGGAAGGATAATCCATTCCCCATTCCCGCCCCTGTTTGGATCCACATACATACATCCATGTACTCATAAATTAGAAGAAATATATTTTTCTATAATACACATAAATAATACATGACTTTATTTTACTATTAGAGCACTTTATTTCAAGGCTTATGTTGTTTACAAAAATTATAGCACTTCAATTCATTACCACTATTATATTCCAAAGGTGGTGTATTATTATTAGTTTTAAATGTTCTCGGAATTTTAAAATGTCTTTATTTCGATTTACAATGGAAGATGTTATATAGAGTAGGGCCGCATAGAAATTAATTTTACCACTTAGTAAGATATAGCCAATTGATTGATCAAAATATTTGTTCTATCACTCAAAAAATGAAAAATAAAAATATTAACTATTGGAGCTTGATTAATTTATTAACTATTGAATAACTTATTCCAAACTCATATTTGCAAGAAAAAAAATTGATGTAAAATTTTCCTAACTTTATCTATTTCAATAAAACTAAACTTCGTGGAAAAATAAGTTTAACTAGTGCACAAATTAACTAATTAATACCTTTGTTGAAATTCATATATTTTACAAGAGAAAACACTCTAATGTCATTTTTGTTTAAAACTTTTCAATTTTGTATGCATTTGATTCATAGTTTACTTAATCCATGAAACAACCTTTTTTTATATCATTCCTAAAGCTTTTAAAGTTAAAAGAGGCCATATTTTTTTTAAAGTTTTAAGTTATAATTACAAAACTCTTTTAAATTGGAAGACTGACTACTTTAAAGCGATACCTAGGTAACTTGATCTTAATCCTAAGCTAAATCTGAACTCCTGTTTATCTGGGATTATTCTTAAATTTGCATAGGTAAGGGTTGGCTCAACTGCGCCATTTAAATAAACCTCCATTTCAGGGATATGATCGAGTAGATAGCTGGGGACATAGGGTGGAAGATGGAATTCACTCCTACCCATTTCTAGGGATAGTAGAGAGATTGTTACCTTAAGTGCTGACTCCGTGTCTAGAAAAAGGGGCCTCACACTCTCATTGGTTCAAGAGGGACTTGGTTTGTTGATCATATCACAAATCAATTTTTCATTAGAGATCAGTGGGACTTAAAGAACAAGAGGTAATCTCAGGGGTAAAATAGACATTTGACCTACTTGTCATTATGAAGAACATTTCTTCTAATTTATAAGCACATGATGTTCATTAGAGGATCAGTGGTCGCATAGAAATTAATATTTATTATGCGATAAGATATAGCCAATTGATTGATTAAAATATTTGTTCTATCACTAAAAAAAATGAAAAATAAAAATATTATGATCAAATTTTGCACAAGTTGGAGCTTGATCAATTCATTAACTATTGAATATTTTATTCCAAACTCTTATTTGCAAGAAAAAAAATTGACATAAAATTTTCATAAATTTATCTATTTCAATAAGACTAAACTTCATAGAAAATAAGTTTAACTAGTGCACAAATTAACGAATTAGTACCTTTGTTGAAATTCATATATTTTGCAAGAGAAAAAACTCTAATGTCATTTTTGTTTGAAAGTTTTCAATTTTGTATGCATTTGATTTGTGGTTTACTTAATCCATGAAACAACCTTTTTTTTTTTACCATTCCAAAAGCTTTTAAAGTTAAAATGGCCATTTTTTTTTCCACCATGTTTTTCGCAAGTTCCAACCATTATTTGTAAAGTTTCTAAAGGGACAGTTCTGTCCCTCTAGGTTTTCAAAATAGCTCTAAATAGTCATTGACTTAATTTGACCATTAGTTTGACGAATGTAAAAACGACGTAGCATGTTGAGGTGACTACTTTTAGAAGAGTTGGAAAATTTTACTAATATTATATATATTTTTTTTAATATCACATGTTTTTTTTCTTTTCTCTTTCCCCTCTTCTCTGTCTACATCTTCTTCTTTCTCTTCCGTATCATGAGACCATTGTTTGTTGCTAAAGTTTAGAAAATTAAAGATTCAAATTGGACATTTTAAAGTACATGGACGGAAATGGAACAAACTTTAAAGTAGAACTATAATGATAATTAACCTAAGATTTTTTACTACAATAAAGGATGAGGGATTCAAACCAATGACATCTTACTTACTAACATAATCATTTGATAAACTAAATATCGCCAAAATAGAAACTTGATTTGAAAAAATGGAAACTTTTTTTTTTCACCATGTTCCAACCATTATTTATAAAGTTTCTAAAGAGACAGTTTAGTCGGTCTAGGTTTTCAAAATAGTTCTAAGTGGTCATTAACTTTTTTTGACGGTTAGTTTGACGAATTTAAAACGACATGGCAAGTTGAGGTGACTATTTTTAGATGAGTTGGAAAACTTTACTAATATTATATTTTATTTTTTAATCTCACAAGCCTTTTTTCCTATCTCCTTCCCCTCTTCTCTCCCTCAATCTTCTTCTTAGTCTTCCATGTCATGAGACCATTGTTTTTTGCTAAAGCTCTTAAAATTTAAAGATTCAAATTGGACATTTGAAAGTACATGGGCAGAAATGGAACAAACTTTAAAGTAGAACTAGAATGGTAATTAACCTATGTATTTTTAATACAATAAAAATGTACTTTTCTATAACATACATAAATAATACATGAATTTATTTCACTATTAGAGCACTTTATTTCCAAGCTTATGTTGTTTACAAAAAATTATAGCACTTCAATTCATTACCACTATTATCTTCCAAATGTGGTGTATTATTATTAGTTTTTAACATTGTCAGATTTTTCGAATGTGTTTATTTTGATTTCCAATGGAAGATGTTGAATAGAGAGAGGCCTCGCATAAATTAAGGTTTACTATGTGATAAGATATAGCCAATTGATTGATTAAAATATTTGTTCTATCACTAAAACAACAAAAAATTAAAAATATTATGATAAATTTTGCACAAATTGGAGCTTGATTAATTCATTAACTTTTGAATAACTTATTCCAACATCATATTTGCAAGAAAAAAATTGATTTAAAATTTTCAGAAATTTATCTATTTCAATAAAACTAAATATCCTAGAAAAATAAGTTTAATTGGTGCACAAATTAACTAACTAATACCTTTGTTGAAATTCATATATTTTGCAAGAGAAAAAACTCTAATGTCATTTTTGTTTAAAAGTTTTCCATTTTGTACGCATTTGATTAATAGTTTACTTAATTCATGAAACACCTTTTAAAGTTAAAATTGCCAGTTTTTTTCACCATGTTTTTCACAAGTTCCAACCATAATTTGTAAAGTTTCTAAAGAGACAGTTCAGTCCCTCTAAGTTATCAAAATAGTTCTAAGTGGTCATTGACGTAATTTGACCATTAGTTTGACGAATGTAAAAATGACGTGGCATGTTGAGGTGACTATTTTTACATGAGTTGGAAAACTTTATTAATAATATATTTTATATTTTAATATCATAAGTCTTTTTTCCTTTCTCCTTCCCCTTTTCTCTCCCAACATCTTCTTCTTAGTCTTCTCTATCATGAGACCATTGTTTGTTGCTAAAGTTTATAAAATCTAAAGATTCAAATTTGACATTTAAAAGTACATGAACGGAAATGGAACAAACTTTAAAGTAGAACTAGAATGGTAATTAACCTAAGTTTTATGGGTACAATAAAGGGCGGGGGATTAGAACCAAGGACATCTTAGTTACTGACATATTTCATTCGATAAACTAAATATTGCCAAAATGGAAAGTTGATTTGATCATCAAAGAGAATCGTGGAATCTAAAAGGTAATATATAGAAAACCATGTTTACATAGTATGAAAAAGAAAAATACTCCAAATTTCAAATTAGGACCCTACCTAAACTAAATATTAAACTTCAATGGTTACGTTCTTATTTTCTATAAATACAAAAATATCAATAAAGAAGATAAAATTTTAGGAAAAACTTTCATAACATAGGTATACGTATATAGAATTTCTCTATAATGCATGTAGATTCAATTTACTATTATATTCGATCGCAACGCAATTCATCTTTTAATGCATCATATATTTTGGAAAATTGTATTGGGTAGCAAAATTAATTATTATATTTATTACTTTAGTAAAAGTTTTTTAGGTTTTCGAACCATTTTACCTCTTTAGTCCTGCTCTTCAAATTTTGTTTGTTTCATTTTTTTATTTTGACCATTTTGATTTCCAATGGAAGATGTTGATAGAGAGAGGCCACGCATAAATTAAAGTTTACTATGCGATAAGATTTAGCCAATTGATTGATTAAAATATTTGTTTTATCACTAAATCAATGAAAAATAAAAATATTATGATAAATTTTGCACAAGT
This sequence comes from Benincasa hispida, assembly GCF_009727055.1. NCBI lineage: Eukaryota > Viridiplantae > Streptophyta > Magnoliopsida > Cucurbitales > Cucurbitaceae > Benincasa > Benincasa hispida. Next base: position 263,695 of record NW_024065018.1, read on the forward strand.
TGGAGTTTTATTAATTTATTAACTTTTGAATAACTTATTCCAAACTCATATTTGCATGAAAAATATTGATTTCAAATTTTCGTAAATTTATCTATTTCAATAAAACTAAACATGGTGGAAAAATAAGTTTAACTGGTACAGAAAATAACTAATTAATACCTTTGTTGAAATTCATATATTTTGCAAGAGAAAAAACTCTAATATCATTTTTGTTTAAAAGTTTTCAATTTTGTATGCATTTGATTAATAGTTTACTTAATCCATGAAACACCTTTTAAAGCTTTTAAAGTTAAAATGGCCAATTTTTTTTTTCACCATGTTTTTCATTAACTATTGAATAACTCATTCCAAACTCATATTTGCAATTTGTGGAAAAGTAATTTTAACTGGTACACAAATTAACTAATTAATTCCTTTTTTGAAATTCATATATTTTGCAAGAGAAAAAACTCTAATGTCATTGTTGTTTAAAAGTTTTTCAATTTTGTATGCATTTAATTTATAGTTTACTTATCCATGAAATAATCTTTTTTTTTTATTTACCATTCCTAAAGCTTTTCAAGTTAAAATAGCCCGTTTTATTTTTTTCCAGGTTTTTTGCAAGTTCCAACCATTATTTGTAAAGTTTCTAAAAAGACAATTAAGTCCCTCTAGATTTTCAAAATAGTTCTAAGTGGTCATTGACTTAATGTAAAAATGACGTGGCATGTTGAGGTGATTACTTTTAGATGAGTTGGAAAACTTTACTAATATCATATTTTATTTTTTAATATCACAAGTCTTTTTTCGTTTCTCCTTCCCCTCTTCTCTCCCTACATCTCCTTCTTACTCTTCCGTGTCATTAGACCATTATTTGTTGCTAAAGTTTAGAAAATCTAACGATTCAAATTGGACATTTGAAAGTACATGGAAGGAAACGGAACAAACTTTAATGTAGAACTAGAATTGTAATTAACCTAAGTTTTATTAGTACAATAAAAGATGGAGGATTCGAACAAGGAAATCTTAGTTACGAACATATTTCATTTGATAAGATCAATATCGCCAAAGTGGAAACTTGGTTTGATCGCCAAAGAGAATCGTGGAATCTAAAAGACAACATATAGAAGACCATGTATACATAATATGAAAAAGAAAAATATATAAAATTTAAAATTAGGAACCGACCTAAACAAAATATTTAACTTCAATCGTTACGCTTTTATTTTCTATAAACACTAAAATATTAATAAAGAAGATAAAAGTTTAGGAAAAACTTTCATAACATATGTATACGTATATAGCATTTCTCCATAATTCATATTCATTAAATTTACTATTATATTCGATCAATAACGAAATTCATCTTTTAATGTATGATATATTTTTGAAAATTCTATGGGGTAGTAAAATTAATTAGTATATTTATAATTTTAGTAACAGTTTTTTAGGTTTTCGAACATATAAAAAAAATATGATTTTCTTTTTTAAAACCTAGATTTTACCCCTTTAGATCTCTTCAAATTTTGTTTATTTCATTTTTTTTTTATTTTGACCATTTTGATTTTTTTTTTTTCTGATTTGGGAGATTTTCTTGATTTGTTAGCGTAAATTGTTATAAATGGTATAAAAAAATATCATTGTCTATTAGTAGTAGATAGCGATAGACTAGAATAGACATCTATCAGTGGATTATATTCTACGATAAATATTTATCAGACACTCATAAATTTCTATTGCGGTCTAAATGTGATAGGTAGTGATATCTTACTATATTTGTAAATTATTTAGCAAGTTTTCTAATACATACATTCATGTGCTCATAAATTAGAATAAATGTATTTTTCTGTAATACACATAAATAATACATGACTTTATTTCACTATTAAAACACTTTATTTCAAACTTATGTTATTTACAAAAATTATAGCAATTCAATTCATTACCACTATTATCTTCCAAAGGTGGTGTATTATTATTAGTTTTTAACATTATCAGATCTTTCAAATGTGTTCGTTTTGATTTACAGAGAGGCCGCATAGAAATTAATGTTGATATGTGATAAGATATAGCCTATTGATTGATTAAAATATTTGTTCTATCACTAAAAAAATGAAAAATAAAAATATTATGATCAAATTTTGCACAAGTTAGAGCTTGATTAATTCATTAACTATTGAATAACTTATTCCAAACTCATATGTGCAAGAAAAAATTGATGTAAATTTTTCATAAATTTGTCTATTTCAATAAAACTAAACTTTGTGGAAAAATTAATTTAACTGGTGCACAAATTAACTAATTAATACCTTTGGTTAAATTCATATATTTTGCAAAAGAAAAAACTCTAGTGTCATTTTTGTTTAAAAGTTTTCAATTTTGTAGGCATTTGATTTACAGTTTACTTAATCCATGAAACAATTTTTTTTTCTTTTTACCATTTCTAAAGCTTTTAAAGTTAAAATGGGCAGTTTTTTTTTCCACCATGTTTTTCGCAAGTTCCAACCATTATTTGTAAAGTTTCTAAAGAGACAGTTCAGTCCCTCTAGGTTTTCAAAATAGTTTTAAGTGGTCATTGACTTAATTTGACCGTTAGTTTGACGAATGTAAAAATGACGTGGTTTGTTAAGGTGACTACTTTTAGATGAGTTGGAAAACTTTACTAATATTATATTTTAGTTCTTAATAGCACAAGTCTTTTTTCCTTTCTCCTTCCCCCTTTCTCTCCCTAGATCTTTTCTTACTCTTCCGTGCCATGAGACTATTGTTTGTTGCTAAAGTTTAGAAAATCTAAGGATTCAAATTGGACATTTGAAAGTATATGGACAGAAATGGGACAAACTTTAAAGTAGAACTAGAATGGTAATTAACCTATGTTCTTTTTAGTACAATAAAGGGTGTGGGATTTGAACCAAGGACATCTTACTTACTGACATATTGTCACTCCTTGCTCCAGATTACTCTCATAACCTAGATGGAATGGTGACTGCAGTAGTTACCAACCCTTTTGCTGGAACTTACTGCCTATCTAACCTATTAAATTTTGTTCAAACCCTGAATACGTACATATCATAAATATACGAATATATTAACTCAAAACTTAACACATTTACATTATAGGGTTTCGCAACATTGTTCATACATGAATATTAGAATTTAGTGAGCCCTATCAATAGTACTAATCACTAGACAGACACATGTGTACTAACTAATATAGGTCTTCAATTATGCTTCCTTCAACTTGTGTCTTGAGTAGCAGAGCAGCAGCAGAATAGTTCTATGGGAACTAACCGCTAACTAAAAGAAAACATTGGAAAACATGAGCTAGAAGCCCAGTGAGTGACTTAATAAAGACATAAATCTCATGCTTAAACTGAAAGCTTGAAAATACTGGAACTAAAATATATCGAATAAACGTGTACATAAAACCTTTACAACCATTGTATCTGAAACCTGAATCTTAATTGAGACCCCTTCTTCGATCTCTTCATACTAAACTTTGGCTAGGAGAGACCCCTATGTCGATCTCTTTAAAAATATATCAATGGGCATCTTAAGCAACTTTCTCTAAACATTAGCATTGATAACTACTCTTAAACACCATTAAACATCATTATTTCTTAGTTGAGAACGAGCATACCTCGCTCTATCTCTCAACGTTTGTTATCTGCCATGAGACCCATGCTTCGGCATTTCTTTGCTAGTTTATGGCCCAGGAGACCCATACTTCAACCTCTCCTTCAAAACTTCCCATGTGTACGTGGAGGTTTCTATGTACCGTCAACACCTTAGGTACATTTATTCAGATACCTTTCTTACCTTCAGTACTCTTCTTCATTGTGTTTAGGAATATCAATGCATGTTCTTTAGTAATCTTAGGTATATAAACATAGCACATTAAGCTTAGTTTTAACACTAACGCATGCTTCATAATTTATAAAATAAGTTGGCTTAAATCGAGTTGAACTAGTTTGTAAAAACTATTAGCATGCGTTAGATATGGAAAACATACTTAGAAAACTCATACATTAGTAACATCATGCGTTGATAAACATTCATAAGCATTAGCAATTCCAAACTATCCTTCTAGCCTAGGAGAAGATATGACTGCCTTTATCCTTAGTTGAGAGTGAGCTAATAGATTTAACCCTCAACGTCAACCTTAGTCGGGGAGAAGCCTTTTGCTCAATCCTTCGACGTCATATTACCTACGTACACGTGGTTATAACTGAGTACCATCATACCTTAAGTACTTCTACTCAGATACCTTCTCAAATGTCCTTCAGTATCGAGCTGCTAAGATACCTTCTCAAATGTCCTTCAGTATCGAGTTGCTAAGATACCTTCTCAAATGTCCTTCGGTATCAAGTTGGTATGGTACCTTCTCGAATGTCCTTCGGTACCAAATTGGTCAGATACCTTCTCAAATGTCCTTCGGTATCACATTTTAAGTAAAACTAGTCATAAACATTTAGTTGAACACTAAGGCTTAGTGCTCAAATCATCATACTAGTTCATCATAAAAATGGAGTTACTTAAAACATGCTGAAAGTATTTAGACAAAATACACTATTTAAATCATGTCAATTCCATGGAAAAAACATGCTTTACTTAGCATGAGAAACAGTTTCACAAATACGTTGCTTGACACTTCATTTAAACATTTAGCATGAGGAATATCTTCAAAGAACTCATAGTTCTAACACTTAGCATGAGAAATAACTTCAAGGAAATCATGGTTTCTAAATCATTAAAACATTAATTCATCAATAGTCACTCACAGGTCCTCAAGTTTGCTTCCTTAAGGCTTGATAGGCTTTTACATGGGAGTTGAACCTACACATATAAGCATACTACCTAGTGTTTACATTAGCCTTACTTTTACGCCTACTCAATAAACAAGCTCACATGCCAAACCATCACATTGTGCCTCCTACCATTCAGTTTGAGGTCATACACCTAGCCAATTTGGAGGGATTGGGTGCCAAAAGAATGCACCCTTTGATCGCCCATACCCCTACACTTAGAAAAATTTTGGACCATAAAGCTGCAAATTCAATTTCAACAATTCATAACTAATTTAGAGAAGTCATCTCAAGATCTTCCTTCTACAAACATTCTTAGAATCAAGTTAGCAAAATTACCTTAAAATTTCGGCTCAAAATTCTTTGTCGTTTGATCTGGAGGTTTAAACTTTCATCATTGGCTCCAATTCAAGTAGCTGCCTGCTTGTTCAACAACTCTTAGTTCAAAACTTCAAAAATATATAACTCGCTTTCCAAGCCTCATCTTAAAAATTTTCATTCTAAAAAGTTCACGGTTTCATAAAACCGTACGATTTTCCCGGACCCATTTTTTTTCTGATCCTTCGATAAAAAGTTTATAACTAAGTTAAAAATATTACCTCAAAGTTTAGCTCAAAAAGCTTCGTAATTCGTCCTGGAGCTTAAATTCTTCACTGATGGCCTAGATTCACCCGAGAAACAAACCTTCGTATTTATTTTTGCCCCTTCGGCCTTATACCAGCGATCCCCCCCCCCCAGTATCCCACAGCCACAGAAAATAGACACATAGAGCTTTCAAATGCAACTAGAATTACACAAATAGCCTAAGTATTTTGTCCAAACTGACTCAATGAATTCGACCTTCTTGCTTATATCACTGCCCAAAATCCTGCATGAACCCTCCTTGTGCCACCTTGCCCACTATTGGTGATGAAGGGCTAAGATTTAGCAAATTTTCTTTTGCTAACTACACTCACAATATTTCTTCAGCACTGCACCTCATTAGATGGCATGATCTCATCCATATGCTTATTATGCATTCCATCATCAAGCATGACCTTCCTTAGCCTAGCCGAGTTTTGTCCTACTTTTACACTTAGCTACCCAAAAGCTTATTTCTTCTTGCTTCCATCTTCTATCCTTCCTAAGACATGGATTCATTTAGCTCATTAGAAGACATCAGATTACTTGTTCTTACTTAAAGTAATTAGGGTTCGGGTTTTACAAATTCTTCCCCCCTAAAAGAAATTTCGTCCTCACAATTTGCTCGAACCTACTTATAACTTAGACTTTGACAACATCCTTTGGTCGTAAACTTTAGAACCTTCTTCTTTTCTTTCTTCTTCCCCCCTTTTTTCTACTCTTTCACTGCGCTACTCTGATATTAACTTTGTTCATATTAAATAATACTAGTATGTATGAACAACTTGGTCATCATAGTTCACTGTATTTGTCACATCCTCTGATGAATCTTCCATTTTCCATTGAGTCATAGTATTCATTTATTACTAGGTTGGTCCTTTTTCATTTTCCAACAATACTACTGGAACATTCTTTTCCAGTTGTCATACCTTTGAATTACTTACTAGCCGTGAAATCAATATTTGCGTCAACTAGACTTCTCGACCTAACCGAGGGCACTCTTCTTAGGATGACTTTTCTATCCATACTTGGGAGAAGACATTGTTTGTACTATTACATTTCCCAAACTATGGCTTACCATACTGTACATATAAGGTTTTCTTAACTATACCAGTCCCTAGCTCATTCATAATTCAAACTTCGAGCTATTACCTAGAACATCAGCAAATCTGGACCTTTTTCTTTTTGTCTTCTGCTGACCATTTTGTTCCCTACTTTTATACTCAATGTACCCCTGGTACATTTCGAGCTCACTGTTGCTCATCCTTTCCCTCCTCTTAGGAGTAATCTAACTAGGACTTCCTCTAGATTACATCCTTTGCTCTGAATTCACTAGAATAGACCACGTTTGCCACCAACCTCTGAGCAAACCTACTATACATTCTATTTCTAGTTAAAAGTCTATGTTTATCTGTGTGACTCCTGACTTCCACTCAGGTACTAGTAGTGGATTGAGTCATCCTATCGACCTCTGCCCTTCAGGTTTCACTTGTTAACAAATCAAGCATCACCTAGTACTTTTCTTATTTTGCTAGACTATGCCTGAGTCTATTAGTCTAGAGTGGCCGTTTTGCTCACTCCTCATCATTCTTTACTGCATTACTACTTAACTGGGAAGGAACTCCTCTGGTTCTCTTCCTACAATTATAACTTGTATTCTTGTTGAGAGAGAATCTATACTCAATCCCTCCATCAATTTATGGCTAGAATGGAGTGTTCTCGACACTATCAATCACAACTTTTCCCTTATTTGTACAATTCTAGTTCAAGTACCTTCATACCTTAGGTACTATTACTCAGATACCTTCTCTGTGTCCTTCAGTATCGAGCTATTCAAATTCTAGGGCAAGGCCTCAGTGCCTTCTCTATGTACTTCAGAACCGAGTTATTCACATTCTAGTCTAAGCTCCAGTACCTTCTTCATGTACCTCAGTACTGAGTTATTTATACTTACTTGCTTGCATATTGTTCTCTCTTAATAACTTAGTTGCCCAAACACATTCCTTACTAACACATCCTCATGGTCATTGTAAAACATAGCATAAATACCACATTAATGTGAGGTGCGTTGTTTGGTAACTATTTGAGAATAGTTGTCATAAATAGCTTTCAGTAATCATATATTGCTTTTCATAAGCTTTAGAAAGTTACATAAAACATTTAAAGCATCTAGAGTCATTCACTCCAGTTGCTAGAACCATATGACCAAGAAATACAACCTGGTCTAACCAGAAATCACATTTGTTAAACGTGCCATACAACTGCTTCTTTTGCAATGTCTGCAAAACTATCCTCAAATGGTTCCCGTGATCTTCCCTACTGCTTGAATACACCAATATGTTATCAAGGTGACACACTGGATCTATTGTAACCGTTATTTATTAATTCATGTAACTGAACATTCAACTCCTTAAGTTCTTCTGGCACCATGCTCAATGGTACCTGAAAAATAGGTGTTGTATCTGGCATTAAATCGATAGTAAACTCAACTTCCTTATCAGATTGTAAATCTGATAACTTTTCAGGGAAAACATCCAGGAACTCTTGTACAATTGGTACATACTCAGGTTTCATCTTCTCGTCCTATGAAATCTCACATGGGCTAAATAGGCTTCCCATCTTTTACTTAGCAGCTTTTTAGCCTTTACTGCTGATATTAGGCTTTCTGAAAGTATTCCTTTGCTTTCTACAAATACTGTTTCTTGCCTACCAAATCTCTCAAACATTATCCATCCTTAAAACAATTCATACGGTTGTAACATTTATTTGGAAAATCCATGCTTTAGAGTGACATCAATTCCAGGATATCTAATGGAATCACTTCATAACTATACTTATCAACAACTACTCTAGAGCCTGTAAAACTCTTATACTATTACAACCTCTCCACGGCACAATAATAACTACTTAGGGGTATGCTCTCCACAATCTTTCCAACAAGCAGTGCAACATGCTAGATAATAATGAAGGCATTGCACCATAAGCAACTAGTTCATAAATATATTGGTATATAAAGTTACTTTACCATTCACAACATTAGGTGACTCCTCTACCTCCCGGAAGGACACTTCGTAAAACCTGCCTTGACACTGAGGTCGTTCTACTTCCTTTCTCATTTTTCTTCTTTTGAATTCCTTCCTCGGCTCCTAAGCCAATAGGCTTATCTATCATTTGTAAATTCATCTTGTGTTCTATCTGAATTCCTTGACCTAGCTAGGCATTCCTTCTTGAAATGTCCTGCCTGTCCATACTAGAAACTTACGTTTTTCCCTTTATAACATGTCCCTCGAAGATGCTTACCACAATACATACATAAGGGTTTTCTTAGCTACCAACTCGGTAGGATGCCAAAATCTTGATCTATAATCCATACTAATCACAAGTCTTGGCTTCTTCCTTACTACCCTATGCTGACTTGTAGCTCTCTGTCCCTTATCAATACCTATTAGGTCATTCTCAATACCGTACTTCCTATCCAAATCCGCCAGAATGGATTCAACACTTTCTGTCAACCTCTTGGCGATCCTGTTAAATATTTTGTCCTCTAACTGAGGATCTGTTCCTATCTGTGGAATCCTCGACTCTCCACCTGAAGTCGTTTCCTAATTTACCGGGTCTTTACCTTTCTGTTCACTAACATTTGAATTCCCTCGAATCTTGGAACTTCTAAAGGTGGGGTCAGGGTTCCCGTTATCTGTTTGCCTACTTTGCTTCCCACTTTTCTTGACATCTTCCTCTTTCTCAGGTAGTACACATGCTAAGGACTCAAGACTCAGACTTATATATATAAACTTTTCCCCTCTCTTCTCAAAATCTTATGCTCTGATACCAACTTGTCACTCCCCGCTCCATATTACCCTCATAACCTAGATAGAATGGTAACTGCAGCAGCTACCAACCCTTTTGCTGGCACTTACTGCCTATCTAACCTATTAAATTTCGCTCAAACCCTGAATACGTACATATCATCAATATATAAACATATTAACTCAGAACTTAACACATTTACATTACAGGGTATCGCAGCATTGTTCATACATGAATATTACAACTTAGTGAGCCCCATCAAGAGTACTAGTCACTAGAAAGACACATATGTACTAACTAATACAGGTCTTCAATTACGCTTCCTTCAATCTGTGTCTTGAGTGGCAGAGCAGCAGAAGAATAGTCCTTTGGGAACTGACCGCTACCTGAAAGAAAACATTTGAAAACGTGAGCTAGAAGCCCAATGAGTGACTTAATAAAAACATAAATCTCATGGTTAAACTGAAAGCTCGACAATACTGGAACTAAAATATACCAAGTAAACATGTACATAAAACCTTTACAACCATTGTATCTGAAACTTGAATCTCTTCATATTGGCTAGGAGAGACCCCTATGTCGATCTCTTTAAAAATATATCGATGGGCATCTCTAATCATTAGCATTGATAACTACTCTTAAACACTATTAAACATTATTATTCCTTAGTTGAGAACGAGCATACCTCGCTCTATCTCTCAGCGTCTGTTATCGGCCATGAGACCCATGCTTCGGCCTTTCTTTACTGGTTTATGGCCTAAGAGACCCATACTTCGGTCTCTCCTTCAAAACTACCCACGTGTACGTGGAGGTTTCTATGTATCGTCAACACCTTGGGTACATTTATTCAGATATCTTTCTTACCTTCAGTACTCCTCTTCATTGTGTTTAGGAATATCAACGCATGTACTTTAGCAATCTTAGGTATATAAACATAGCACATCAAGATTAGTTTTAACCCTAACGCATGCTTCATACTTTATAAAATATGTTGGCTTAAATCGAGTTGAACTAACTTGTCAAAACTATTAGCATGCGTTAGATATCGAAAACATACTTGGAAAACTCATACATTAGTAACATCATGCGTTGATAAACATTCATAAGCATTAACAATTCCAAACTATCCTTATAGCCTAAGAGAAGATATGACTGCCTTTATCCTTAGTTGAGAGTGGGCTACTAGATCTAACCCTCAACGTCAACCTTAGTCGGGGAGAACCCTTTTGCTCAATCCCTCAACGTCGTACTACTTACGTGCACGTGGTTATAACTGAGTAACATCATACCTTAGGTACTTCTGCTCAGATACCTTCTCAAATGTCCTTCGGTATCAAGTTAATCTGGTACTTTCTCGAATGTCCTTTAGTACCAAGTTGGTCAGATACCTTCTCAAATGTCCTTTGGTATCTGGTTGGGCGAATACCTTCTCAAATGTCCTTCGGTATCGCGTTTTAAGTAAAACTAGTCATAAACCTTTAGTTGAACACTAAGGCTGTCAACCTTTGAGCAGTTATCAACCTTTGAGCTGACACTTTCTGCCTAATGATTCTTGCGAAATAACTCTGATACCATACTATAACTTATACACAACGGAATGATTAAGTCAATGAGATAAACTATAACGATTTAAGTACGCCCATCTTTTTATTACGATAGTGATATAACTTTTATACAACTTAAGGACTTAACAGCAAAGTTTACAACGACAACCGTAACAACTCTCCGGAAGTGTAATTGTGGCACGTGGCAGACCTTGACCTTAGCAGCACTCTGGAACTCCTCACCTTCCGCTACCAGGGGGGGGGGAGGTTAGGAATACAATTTGAAAAGTGTGAGCTACTAAGCCCAGTGAGTGGTCCTTTTAAAGATGAAAATCATTTTGAAAATCATCATTTTGGGAAACCATTCATATGTTGTCACTCACACTGAACTTAAGTGCAATCAATGGCATAATCACGCAGTTACTAATTTGAATTCCAACATCAACACATAGCAATAATACTCTATCATCAAACAATACAATCACCTATGGAAACCTTCCTATGACCCCAATTCCCACCAATGTGCACATCGACCATTTTTATTTATCCCACTAGTCATGCTTAGGTACTTGACCATATTTCCCGCCGGTCATCATCGACTATTATTTTTCGTCGATCGAAGCTGACCAATTATTTCCCGCCGACCGAAGCCGACCAATTTTTCCCGCCAAGCACCTTTTGTTAAGCATGTTAACCACATCCCGGGCATAATCGCAGTTTCCATAGTCACACACAAATAATATCGTGGCAACATCATATTACCAAACCATATAGCTTGTCCACAGATGCATATATTCCAATATCAGAGTATAAAGCTAAGTGAATACTCATAATATGCATTTACTATCAAAACTGTATAAACACACTTTATTTATCAAACCAACATAATGCTCACGATATATCAAAAATATAATGCTATAACACCCGCACTATGTGTTAATTATCAAAGCTATAACACTCACGACATATGCTAACTATCAAAACTATAACACTCACAACATATGCTAACTATCAAGCTATAAGACTCATGACATATGTTAACTATCAAAACTATAACACTTCACGACATATGTTAACTATCAAAACTATAACATTCACACTATGTGTTAATTATCAAAGCTATAACACTCACAACATATGTTAACTATCAAAACTAAAACACTCACCTTAATTGCATAGGAGCCTTTCTAACAGTTCCCTTTTTTACCTCGGGCTCCCTTTTTACCCCTGGAATCCAGATCCAAATTATAGCTTAGATTACTCATAGTTATATACCTTATTTTAAGATACTTCCTTCTACCAAGCTATTATAAAATGTCTCTAGAAGCTTACCATAAAATCTTAGCTCATAACTCTTCATGGTTTAACCGGAATCATCCAAACATCAAGACTGGCCCAGCTTACCCGGTAGCTCGACCCCTCTGTATTTTCCTTATTCTCCAGCCCAATTCCTTAGATCTTCTTCTTCGAAAGCCTCATCATGAAAACTAGACTCTCTTATCATTCAGATGGCTTTGGAACTACATCAAACGCTCGAGTAGATTGGGAGATCTTCTCGTCTCAAGTTGATGCATTCTTCTCCTTCACCCTCACTGTTCAATGCACTTTACTCTCCCCCTCTTTTTACGAATTTTATGATTTGTGATTTGAAAATGAAATCCCAACGGCTCTATCTATACGCGTCCAAACCTCCTATGGTGCTAACACCACCTACTTGGCTACATGGTCAAATGTTTAATTCTCCCTTTATCAATGTAAGCTGACTTTACCTTGGTTCAATGTGTTCTTCCCAAACGCATCCAACACAATTTCTTAGGGTTTAAGAATTCCTCTTAATCGGACACCTCAATCTTAATTGACGTTTTCCCTTACATCTTCAAGCTTTGTTTGTATTCAATTTAGGGTTTTCAATGCATAATCTATAAGATCGTGGCCAAGTTCAACGCATAAATGCCCGGCCATTCGATGCACAGGCAGTTTCCTTCGATCGCGTAGGCGTGACGTTCGAATAAGGCGTTCAGGCTACTCTCACTCTCTCTGCTCTCACTCTCTCCCACTTTTTCGCTGGTCTCGCTCTCCCCCCACTTTCTCGCTCGCAATCTCGCTCTCTCCAACTTTCTCGCTCAAACTCTCGCTAAGGATCTCGTCTCTCTAGCCTTCTCGCTAGCTTGGATCTCGGCAGTGTCGCTCTCTCCCATTCTCTCGCTCAGCCAGTCTCGCTCTCTCCCATTCTCTTGCTCAACCAGTCTCGCTCCCTCCCATTCTCTCGCTCAACCATTCTCGTTAGCTACTGTGAATGTGGTTTATCTCCGTGCAACTTCCACACGAATTTCCCAAATATTTTTCTATATTTTCCTCAGTTCTTCAATCCTTTCTTCACTATTCAGGATTTAAGTCTTCAAGGTTTTCTCTTCATTTTATCCTTTTTAGGGTCCTCTCTACTCGTACTTCAGGATCCAATATGGTTATCATAACTATAATACCTAACCATTATAGTTTACATTCACTCTTACTAATTGTTGATCCACAGAAGGTGATAATAACTATTACAGTTATTATGACAATTGTAAAATTATTAGATTATTTACATAACATAGGATTTAACTTCCTCCTAATTAACCTTAATCACTTACTTAAGTAGGAAAATGGAGATCCGGGTTTTCACAAAGCTTAGTGCTCAAATCATCGTACTAGTTCATCCATCATATAGTTCATCATAAAAAATGGAGTTACTTAAAACATGCTAAAAGTATTTGGACAGATAACATATTTAAGTCATTTGAATTCCATGGAAAACATGTTTTACTTAGCTATGAGAAACAGTTTCGCAAATACGTTACTTGGCACTTCATTTAAACACTTAGCATGAGGAATATCTTCAAAAGAAATCATTGTTTCTAACACTTAGCATGAGAAATAACTTCAAGGAAATCATGGTTTCTAAATCATTAAAACATTAATTCATCACATAGTCACTCACAGGTCCTTCATGTTTGCTTCCTTAAGGCTTGATAGGTTTTTCCATGGGAGTTGAACCTACACATATAAGCATACTACTTAGTGTTTACATTAGCCTTGCTTTTAGGCCTACTCAATAAATCAAGCTCACATGTAAAGCCATCACATTGTGCCTCCTACCATTCACTTTGAGGGTCGGATACCTAGCCAATTTGGAGGGATTGGGTGCCAAAAGAATGCACCCTTTGATCGCCCATACTCCCCACATTTAGAAAAATTTTGGACCATCAAGCTGCAGATTCAATTTCAACAATTCATAACTAAATTTCCAGAACTCATCTCAAGCAACTTCCTTCTACAAACTTGCTTAGAATCAAGTTAGCAACATTACCTTAAAATTTCAGCTCAAAATTATCCATCGTTTGATCTCGAGATTCAAACTTTCATCATTGGCCTCAATTCAAGCAGTTGCCTGCTTGTTCAACAATTTCCAGTTCAAACTTCAAAAATATATAACTCGATTTTCAGGCCTCATCTTAAAAAGTTTCATTCTAAAAAGTTCTTTATAACTGAGTTAACAATATTACCTCAATGTTTTTCCTATTTCTCATGCTAAGTAAAGCATGTTCTCGATAGAAATTGACATGATTTAAATATTTTATCTTGTCCAAATACTTTTAGCATGTTATAAGTAACTCAATTTTTATGATGAACTAGTATGATGGATGAACTAGTATGATGATTTGAGCACTAAGCCTTAGTGTTCAACTAAATGTTTATGACTAGTTTTACTTACAATGCGATACCGAAGGACATTTGAGAAGGTATCCGCCCAACAAGATACCGAAGGACATTTGAGAAGGTATCTGACCAACTTGGTACCGAAGGACATTCAAGAAGGTACCGAACCAACTTGATACCGAAGGACATTTAAGAAGGTATCTTAGTAGCTTGATACTGAAGGACATTTGAGAAGGTATCGGAGCAGAAGTACCTAAGTTATGATGGTACTCAATTATAACCATGTGCACGTAGGTAATACGACGTCGATGGATTGAGCAAAAGGGTTCTCCCCCACTAAGGTTGACGTTGAGGGTTAGATTTAATAGTTCACTCTCAATTAAGGATAGTGGCAGTCATATCTTCTCTTAGGCTAGAAGAATAGTTTGGAATTGCTAATGCTTATGAATGTTTATCAACGCATAATGTTACTAATGTATGAGTTTTCCAAGTATGTTTTCCATATCTAACGCATGCTAATAGTTTTTACAAGCTAGTTCAACACGATTTAAACCTAACGCATGCTAATAGTTTTTACAAGCTAGTTTAACACGATTTAAACAAACTTATTTTATAAAGTATGAAGCATGCGTTAGGGTTAAAACTAAGCTTGACGTGCTATGTTTATATACCTAAGTTTGCTAAAGTACATGCTTTGATATTCCTAAACAAAATGAAGAGGAATACTGAAGGTAAGAAAGGTATCTGAATAAATGTACCTAAGGTGTTGATGGTACATAGAAACCTCCACGAACACGTGGGTAGTTTTGAATGAGAGACCGAAGTATGGGTCTCCTAGGCCATAAACCAGCAAAGAGAGGCTGAAGCATACGTCTCATGGCCAATAACAGACGTTGGGAGCTAGAGCGAGGTATGCTTGTTCTCAACTAAGGAATAATCATGTTTAATGGTGTTTAAAAGTAGTTATCAATGCTAACGTTTAGAGGAAGTTGCTTGAGATGCCCATCGATATATTTTTAAAGAGATCGGCATAGGGGTCTCTCCTAGCTACAGTTCAGTATGAAGAGATTGAAGTAAGGGTTTCAATTAAGATTCAGGTTTCAGATACAATGATTGTAAAGGTTTTATGTACATGTTTGCTTGGTATATTTTAATTCCAGTATTCTGTTTTCGAGCTTTCAGTTTAAGAATGAGATTTACGTTTTTATTAAGTCACACACTAGGCTTCTAGCTCACGTTTTCAAATGTTTTCTTTTCAGGTAGCGGTCTGTTCTCAAAAGACTTTTCTGCTACTGCTCTGCCACTCAAAGAAACAAGTTGAAGGAAGCGTAATTGAAGACCTATATTAGATAGTACACATGTGTCTATCTAGTAGCTAGTATTATAGATGGGGCTCACTAAGATGTATTATTCATGTATGACAATGCTACGAAACCCTGTAATGTAAATGTGTTAAGTTCTGAGTTAATATGTTGATACTGATGTTATGTATTTATTCAGAGTTTGAGCAAAATTTAACAGGTTAGATAGACAATAAGTGCCAGCAAAAGGGTTGGTAACTAGTGCAGTCACCATTCCATCTAGGTTCAAAGGGTAATCTGGTGTGGGGTGTGACAAGAATTGTATAATTAAGGAAAAAGGTGTGATTGATAGTGTCGAGAACACTCCATTGTAGCTATGACTTGATTTTGAGGGATTGAGTAAAGATTATCTCTCAACGAAGAATGTAAGTTATGGTTGTAAGAAGAGAACAAGAGAAGTTCCTTCCCAGTTAAGTAGTAACGCATTAAAGAATGATAAGGAGTGAGCAAAACAACCAATCTAGACTAATAGACTAAGGCATAGTCTAGCAAAATAAGAAAAGTACTATGTGATGTTTGATTTATCAACATGTGAAACCTGAAGGGTAGAGGCCGACAGGATTATTCAATCGACTACCGGTACTTGAGTGGAAGTCGGGACTCACACAGTATAGCAAGTTTGCAAAGAGGTTAGTAGCAAACATGAAGTCTATTCTAGTGAATTCAGAGAAAATGGTGTAATCTAGAGGAAGTCCTAGTCAAATTAATCCTAAGAGGAAGGAAAAGATGAGCAACAGTGAGCTCGAAATGTACCAGGTGTACGTTGGAAAAATAAGGAACAAAATGGTTAGCAGAAGACAAAAAGGAAAAAGTCCAGATCTACTGATGTTCCAGGTAATAGCTTGAAGTATGAATTGTAACTGAGCTAGGGAATGGTACAGTTAAGAAAATCTTATGTATACTATATGGTAAGCCATAGTTTGGGAAATGTTATAGTTCAAAGAACGTCTTCTCCTAAGTATGGATAGAAAGGACATCCTAAGAAGAGTGCCCTCGGTTAGGTCGAGAAGTCTAGTTGACATAAATATTGATTTCACAACTAGCAAGTAATTCAAAGGTATGAAACTGGAAAAGAATGTTCCAATGGTATTGCTGGGAGATGGAAAAGGACCACCTTAGTAATCAATGAATACTATGACTCAGTGGAGAATGGAAGAGTCACCAGAGGATGTGACAAATACAGTGAACTATGATGACCAAGTTGTTCATACGCACTAATATTATTTAATATGAACAAAGTTAATATCAGAGTAGCGCAGCGAAAGCGTAGTAAAAAAAAGAAAAGAAGAAGAAAGAAAAAAAGAGGGTTGTAAAGTTTACAACCAAAGGATGTTGTGAAACTCTAGTTATAAGTAAGTTCGAGCAAATTTTGAGGCCGAAATTTCTTTTAGGGGGGAGAAATTTGTAAAACCCGAACCCTAATTACTTTAAGTAAGAGTAAGTAATGTGATGTCTTCTAATGAGCTAAATGAATCCATGTCTTAGGAAGGATAGAAGATGGAAGCAAGAAGAAATAAGCTTTTGGGTAGCTAAGTGTAAAAGTAGGACAAAACTCGGCTAGGCTAAGGAAGGTCATGCTTGATGATGGAATGCATAATAAGCATATGGATGAGACCATGCCATCTAATGAGGTGTAATGCTTAAGTAATATTGTGAGTGCAGTTAGCAAAAGAAAATTTGCTAAATCCTAGCTCTTCATCACCAATAGTAGGCAAGGTGGCACAGGAGGGTTCATGTAGGATTTTAGGCGGTGATATAAGCAAGAAGGTTGAATTCATTAGGTCGGTTTGGACAAACTACTTAGTCTATTTGTCTAATTCTAGTGGCATTCGAAAGCTCTATATGTCTATTTTCTATGGCTGTGCTGCTGGAGGGAAAACTTTCCGGAATGAGGCCGAAGGGGAAAAATAAAAACGAAGGGTTCGTTTCTCGGGTGAATCTAGGACATCAGTGAAAAATTGAAGCTTCAAGACGAAGGACGAAGAGTTTTGAGCTAAAAATTTGAGATAATATTGTTAACTCAGTTATAATCAACTTTGTAGAATGAAACTTTTTAAGATGAGGCCTGTAAATCGAGTTATGTATTTTTTAAGTTTTGAACTGGAAATTGTTGAACAAGCAGGCAACTACTTGAATTGGGGCCAATGATGAACGTTTGAATCTCCAGATCAAAAGACGAAGAATTTTGAGCTTAAATTTTAAGGTAATATTGCTAACGTGATTCTAAGCAAGTTTGTAGAAAGAAGTTTCTTGAGATGAGTTCTGGAAATTTAGTTATGAATTGTTGAATTTGAATCTACAGCTTGATGGTCCAAAATTTTTCGAAGTGTGGGAAGTCTGGGCGATCAAAGGGTGCATTCTTTTGGCACTCAATCCCTCTAAATTGGCTAGGTGTCCGACCCTCAAAGTGAATGGTAGGAGGCACAAGGTGATGGTTTGGCATGTGAGCTTGATTTATTGAGTAGGCCTAAAAGGGAGGCTAATATAAACACTAAGTAGTATACTTATATGTGTAAGTTCAACTCCCATAGAAAAGCCTATCAAGCCTTAAGGAAGCAAACTTGGAGGACCTGTGAGTGACTATGTGATACTTTAATGCTTTAATGATTTAGAAACCATGATTTCCTTGAAGTTATTTCTCATGCTAAGTGTTTATATGAAGTGCCAAGCAACATATGTTTCAAACTATTTCTCATGCTAAGTAACGCATGTTCTCCATGGAAATTGACATGATTTAAATATGTTATCTTGTCCAAATACTTTCAACATGTTATAAGTAACTCCATTTTTATGATGAACTAGTATGATGATTGCGAAGGATATTTGAGAAGGTATCCGCCCAAACAGATACCAAAGGACATTTGAGAAGGTATCTGACCAACTTGGTACCGAAGGACATTTGAGAAGGTACCAAACCAACTTGATACCGAAGGACATTTGAGAAGGTATCTTAGCAGCTTGATACTGAAGGACATTCGAGAAGGTATCCGAGCAGAAGTACCTACGGTGTGACGGTACTCAATTATAACCATGTGCACGTAGGTAATACAACATCGATGGATTGAGCAAAAGGGTTCTCACCGACTAAGGTTGACGTTGAGGGTTAGATCTAGTAGTTCATTCTCAACTAAGGATAAAGGCAGCTTATCTTCTCTTAGGCTAGAAGGTTAGTTTGGAATTGCTAATGGTTATGAATGTTTATCAATGCATGATGTTACTAATGTATGACTTTTCCAAGTATGTTTTCCATATCTAAAACATGCTAATAGATTTTACAAGCTAGTTCAACACGATTTAAGCCAACTTATTTTATAAAGTATGAAGCATGCGTTACAGTTAAAACTAAGCTTGACGTGCTATGTTTATATACCTAAGATTGCTAAAGTACATGCGTTGATATTCCTAAACAAAATGAAGAGGAGTACTGAAGGTAAGAAATGTATCTGAATAAATGTACCTAAGGTGTTGACGGTACATAGAAACCTCCACGAACACGTGGGTAGTTTTGAAGGAGAGGTCGAAGTATGGGTCTCCTATGCCATAAACCAGCAAAGAGAGTTCGAAGCATGGGTCTCATGGCCGATAACAGACGTTGGGAGCTAGAGCGAGGTATTCTCGTTCTCAACTAAGAAATAATGATGTTTAATGGTGTTTAAGAGTAGTTATCAACGCTAATGTTTATAGGAAGTTGCTTGAGATACCCATTGATATATTTTTAAAGAGATCGACATAGGGGTCTCTCCTAGCTATAGTTCAGTATGAAGAGATCGAAGTAGGGGTCTCAATTAAGATTCAGGTTTCAGATACAATGATTGTAAAGGTTTTATGTACACGTTTGCTTGGTATTTTTTAATTCCAGTATTCTATTTTCGAGCTTTCAGTTCAAGCATGAGATGTATGTTTTTATTAAGTCACACACTAGGTTTTTAGCTTATGTTTTCAAATATTTTCCTTTCAGGTAGCGGTCAGTTCCCAAAATACTTTTTTGCTGCTACTCTTCCACTCAAAGAAACAGGTTGAAGGAAGCGTATTTGAAGACCTGTATTAGTTAGTACACATGTGTCTGTCTAGTGGCTAGTATTCTAGATGGGGTTCAGTAAGTTGTATTATTCATGTATGAACAATGCTGTGAAACCCTGTAATATAAATGTGTTAAGTTTGGAGTTAATATGTTGGTATATTAATGATATGTATGTATTCAGGTTTTGAGTAAAAAATTTTTACAGGTTTGATAGGCAGTAAATTGCAGCAAAAGGGTTGGTAACTACTGCAGTCACCATTCCATCCAGGTTAAGAGGGTAATCTGGTGTGGGGTGTTGGCTTTTTGGCCCTTAATTTCAAATTAATTAATTTTAATTAATTAATTAATCAATGTTTTGATGATAACAAACTCAATTTTTAATTACTGAAAATTTTAGTGTTTTAATATGTCCATAGCGTAGAGCTTGGAACAACGATTCCAACACCTCTTGAATCACTCAAATCGGAGCTAATACGAAGATAATATGATCGAAACAATTCTATAGAGAAAATATCGTGGTGGATGACGTGGCATAACTAGACCATTTGCATGTAGACATGTGGCAGCATATTGATTGAATGGTGGATCATTAAGAGATTAACATATGATGGACTTTTGAGTTTTGGATTGATTTAAAAAAAATGAAATTAAAAAGAAAATTTAAAAAGAAAATAAATTTAATATTATTTTATGTTTGTGTCTAACGGCTAGTTTTTTTACACATGGTATGTTTTTTTTTTAATTTTTGGATTGACTTTAAAAAAAGAATGAATTTAAAAAGAAAATGAATTTAATATTATTTTATGTTTGTGTCTAACGGCTAGTTATTGACACATGGTATGTTTTTTATTTTTTGGATTAATTTTAAAAAGAAAAGGAATTTCAAAAGAATAGGAATTTAATATTATATTTTGTTTGTATCTAACGACTAGTTTAGTTTAAAATCTTCACTATTGATTTTTCTTTTCCAAAATTCAATGGTCCAAATTAATCGTGGTTTCTAAAAATTTTTCCATCTCTATATAAACCACCTTCCTCTCCAAATTTTGCATGAACAATTTTACATTTTCATAATCCTCCAAAACTCAAAAGTTTCCATTGTTGCTCTCTCTAAGCTCCCAATTTTTTTTTTCCTTTTCATCTTATTCTTGAGAGAGTGTTATTGTATTGTGAGGATAAATTTTTTGAGTGCTTAAACTTGTAAGCTTCATTTTCATCAATGTTAAACATTTCATATTGATGAACTAACATGTCAATCTTTGTTTCTTTTACTTGACTAGTTCCTTCATGAGTAATTTCTAATTTATCTCATATCTCTTTAGCGGTTTTACAAATAGACACTCTATTATAGTTTTCATTCAAAGCACAAAATAAGCAATTAATAGCTTTGGCATTTAAAGAGTATGCTTCCTTTTCATTTAGTGACCATTCTTCCTTAGGTTTTATAGTGCTAACACCATCAACATCTTTTGTTGGAATTTTAAAACTTTTCTCAACAATATCTCATAAATCATAATCAATAGAAAGAAAGAAAAATCTCATTCTATTTTTCCACTAACTATAATTAGTACCATTAAAGAAAGAAGGTTTTGTAATAGATTGACTATCGGTAGAAGGGATAAAACCTAAAGTTGTCATAGCTAAAAAAAAATTAAGTTTATCAAGAAATAAATATTTCAAGAAGAGCAACATGGCATCAAGGGTGTAAAACCCAAATTTGTTATACGCTACCTAAGGAAATTAAAATGTAAATGTTTAAGCAGGCAGGAAATTTATTTAAAGGGTGGTAAAATGTCAATACTCTTAACCAGAATATTAGACAGCAAAAAAAACAAATAAATAATATAATTAAGAATGAAATTTATAATTAACAGGAAACGGAGTTGGCAAATTTAGAATTGGAAAAAATAGGAAATTTTTATTACTCTATCTAAACAATAATGAATAAAAAAGGGGGCAGAATCAGGGCAGGATTAATTAGAAGTTTGGCGGGCTAATTCAGGGATCACGGCAGCTTAAATAACTTTTGTTTTGAGGCAAATGCTTCATTGGAGAATTGAAGTGAATTACTTAGACGCCACTATACTTCTTAAATTTGAAAGAGTTAAAAAAGGAAGTGGATCCACAAGCAGTTGAAGGCAACCACGTGTGAAAACTATGAGATTGAGACGACGACAAATTGGTGGGAGGAGTAATGGTAGTGAAAATTTGGAGAGCGAGAGTAGATCTAGGAGTCTCAGCGAAAGACAATGGGAGAGAAGCGGAGGAGAGCCATGAGAGGAGAGTCACCGAGATCGTCAAACAGCGCCGCAAAGCTGAGACGAGCGAGAGTTTTGAGAACAAAGAGAGTAGATTCTGGATTACGAAGCCGTGGTTGATGGGAATTTGGCCACGATCTTGTAGATTATACATGGAGAACCTTAAACGATAAAACGAAGGATTGAAGAGTAAAGGGCAAACACGTTAGCCAAATTAGGTGTCTTATTAAGAGAAATCTCTTAAACATAAGTAATTTTCAAAGAAGAACATTTTGTCAGATGAGTTGTCACACTGAGAAGAGCTGAAAAACCACTAATAAAATAGGGAAACCCTTTGCCTGAAGATTTAACCCATTCTTCAAACCAATTTCAGTAACAGAATGTATGAAAGAGCTAATGTCGTGAGTAGGAAGCTTCTGTGAGGTTAGAAGAGATCTAAATCTCGCCGGTGAAGGTGCTGCCCAAATTTCCCTTCTAGTTTAAAGGGGAAAGCTCTACTGATCAAACGGAATAAGGAATAATAAGAATCAATTAGGATCGCAATCAAGGTAAGGTAGTTATCTCACAGTGTTTCATGGTAAGTGTACCTTTAATATGTTGCAATAAATTATGTGATTGTTATGCTGCATTACATGTTGGAATTGTTTGTCGACAAG